>NC_057812.1:169166267-169368596 GCF_018294505.1 Triticum aestivum
TTCTACCAACGCAGGGCTTCGCATAAGCACCGCTACAATATGATCGAGGTGGATTATGGTGGAGGCGGGCACCGCACACGGCTAAGAGATCAAGAGATCAATTGTTGTTTCTTTGGGGTGCCCCTTGCCCCCGTATATAAAGGAGTGGAGGAGGGGGAGGACCGGCCCTCTCTATGGCGCGCTCTAGGGGAGTCCTACTGCCACCGGGAGTAGGATTCCCCCTTTCCTAGTAGAACTAGGAGCCCTTCCAAGTAGTAGGAGTAGGAGGGAAGGAAAGGGAAGGGAAAAGGAGAAGGAAGGAAGGGGGCGCCCCCCCTCCCTAGTCCAATTCGAACCAGCCCATAGGGAGGGGTGCGGCCACCCTTTGAGGCCTTTCTCTCCTTTCTCGTATGGCCCATTAAGGCCCAATACGAATTCCCGTAACTCCCCGGTACTCTCAAAAATACCCGAATCACTCGGAACCTTTCCGATGTTCGGATATAGTCGTCCAATATATCGATCTTTACGTCTCGACCATTTCGAGACTCCTCGTCATGTCTCCGATCTCATTCGGGACTTCGAACTCCTTTGGTACATCAAAACACATAAACTCATAATATAACCTTCATCGAACTTTAAGCGTGCGGACCATACGGGTTCAAGAACTATGTAGACATGGCCGAGACACGTCTCCGGTCAATAACCAATAGCGGAACCTGGATGCTCATATTGGCTCCTACATATTCTACGAAGATCTTTATCAGTCAAACCGCATAACAATGTACGTTGTTCCCTTTGTCATCGGTATGTTACTTGCCCGAGATTCGATCGTTGGTTTCTCAATACCTAGTTCAATCTCGTTACCGGCAAGTCTCTTTACTCGTTCCGTAACTCATCATCCCACAACTAACTCATTAGTTGCAATGCTTGCAAGGCTTATAGTGATGTGCATTACCGAGTGGGCCCAGAGATACCTCTCTGACAATCGGAGTGACAAATCATAATCTTGAAATACGCCAACCCAAAAAGTATCTTCGGAGACACCTGTAGAGCACCTTTATAATCACCTAGGTATGTTGTGACGTTTGGTAGCACACAAAGTGTTCCTCCGGTAAACAGGAGTTGCATAATCTCATAGTCATAGGAACATGTATAAGTCATGAAGAAAGCAATAGCAACAAACTAAACGATCAAGTGCTATGCTAACGGAATGGGTCAAGTCAATCATATCATTCTCTAATGATGTGACCCCGTTAATCAAATGACAACTCATGTCTACGGCTAGGAAACTTAACCATCTTTGATTCAACGAGCTAGTCAAGTAGAGGCATACTAGTGACATACTGTTTGTCTATGTATTCATACATGTATTATGTTTCCGGTTAATACAATTCTAGCATGAATAATAAACATTTATCATGAAATATGGAAATAAATAATAACTTTATTATTGCCTCTAGGGCATATTTCCTTCAGTAATGTGTTCCTGGAGCATATTCATGCACCTTCAGTTCAAGAAGATCACTTCACTGAAGAGCCCCTGCAACCTAGGAGTGCCACAGATCCGACTGAAGTCGAGGTCCCAGCCGTGGTCGACTTGATCATGGAGGTGTTGGTCATCACTCCCGACTGGACAGTGCCATACATTGCATATATCCTTAGGAAAGAGCTCCCATAGGATGAAAAAGAGGCTCGACAGATCGTCCGTTGATCCAAGGCCTTTACTGTAATAAGAGGACAACTATTCAGAGAAAGGGGTCAACCAGAAATATATAACACCAGAAGAAGGCCGAGTGATCCTTCATGACATCCATTCGGGGACCTGTGGTCACCATCCGTCCTCTCAGACCATTGTGGCTAAAGCATACTGAGCTGGATTTTATTGGCCACGAGCAAATGAAATGGCGAAAGATATAGTCGGCAGATGTGAAGGCTGCCAGTTCTACTCCAATATGTCGCACAAACCTGCATCAGCCCTGAAGACCATTCCACTCGTCTTGCCCTTTGCTATTTGGGGATTGGACATGGTTGGTTCACTGTGGACTGGTAGGAGCGGCTTCACTCATGTGCTTGTAGCAGTTGACAAGTTTACCAAATGGATCGAAGCCAAGCCTATTAAGAATCTTGAAGCTAGTACCACTGTCAGCTTCATCAGAGAGTTGATATTCGGATATGGGGTTCCGTACAACATCAGCACTAACGACGGATCGAACTTCGATTCTGATGAGTTCAGAACCTTCTGCGCCTCACAAGGCACACGAGTCGACTATGCTTCAGTCGCCCATCCCTAGTCGAATGGACAAGCAGAAAGAGCAAATGGCATGATTCTCAAAGGACTGAAACCCCGACTGATGCGAGATCTCAAGCACGCAGCGGGCGCCTGGGTTGATGAACTTCCATCAGTTCTCTGGGGATTGAGGACAACTCCCAATTGGTCGACTGGCCGAACTCCATTCTTCTTGGTCTATGGGGCTGAAGTTGTTCTACTGAGTGACTTGCTTCATAATGCACCACGAGTTGAGCTCTTCTCTAAAGATGAAGCAGAACAAGCTCGACAAGATGCAGTCGACCTTCTAGAGGAGGAAAGAGATATGGCCTTGATCCAGTCGACCATTTATCAGCAAGACTTGCGTCGATTCCATGCTAGACACGTGAAGGGTCGAGCCTTTCAAGATGGAGACTTGGTTCTTCTAGTGGATCAGACAGAAACCACACAAGCTTGCCCCGGTTTGGGAAGGTCCCTTCATTGTCACCAGAGTGCTCCACAATGGAGCATACCACCTTTACAATGTCGAGCATAAGAAGGACGAGCCACGGGCTTGGAATGCGGAGCTGCTCCGCCCCTTTTATACTAAAGTACTCGTTCGAATAAAATGTAATAAGAAATACCTTTGTAATTTGTTTATCAAAGACAAGAGCTTTACAGTCCTCTGGAATGATTGTTGTTGCTTTTATATGCATCTGAAATCCCCAGTGGGTGACTTAGCTGCGAATCCGTTTCGCCTAAAGTTCAAAAGAAAATCCT
This sequence comes from Triticum aestivum, assembly GCF_018294505.1. Lineage (NCBI taxonomy): Eukaryota > Viridiplantae > Streptophyta > Magnoliopsida > Poales > Poaceae > Triticum > Triticum aestivum. The sequence goes on from NC_057812.1 coordinate 169,169,272, forward strand.
ACCAAGTGGTGAGCAAGCCTCTCACTCGGGGGCTTAGCTACGAATCCATTTCGCCTAAGTTTAAAAAATCATACCGAGTGGTGAGCAAGCCTCTCACTCGGGGGCTTAGCTGCAGTCCAGTACTCGCCTAAGTTTGTAAAATCCTACCGACTGGTGAGAAAGCCTCTCACTCGGGGGCTTAGCTGCGAATCCGTTTCGCCTAAGGTTAAAAAATCCTACCGAGTGGTGAGCAACCCTCCCACGTGGGGGCTTAGCTACAGTCCAGTACTCGCCTAAGTTTAAAAAATCCTACCGAGTGGTGAGCAACCCTCCCACTCGGGGGCTTAGCTGCAGTCCAGTACTCGCCTAAGGTTAAAAAATCCTACTGAGTGGTGAGCAACCCTCCCACTCGGGGGCTTAGCTGCAGTCCAGTACTCGCCTAAGTTTAAAAAATCCTACCGAGTGGTGAGCAACCCTCCCACTCGGGGGCTTAGCTGCAGTCCAGTACTCGCCTAAGTTTAAAAAATCCTACCGAGTGGTGAGCAACCCTCCCACTCGGGGGCTTAGCTGTAGTCCAGTACTCGCCTAAGTTTAAAAAATCCTAACGAGTGGTGAGCAACCCTCCCACTCGGGGGCTTAGCTGCAGTCCAGTACTCACCTAAGTTTAAAAAAGCCTATCGAGTGGTCATCAACCCTCCCGCTCGAAGGCTTAGCTGCAGTCTAGTATTCGCCTAAGGTTTAAAATCTGTCCCTATCTGCAAGGACGATGCAGTACAGGTCGACTACAACCTTCCCCTTAGGAGCTGCGCCACAAGTACAACGTACGCTCCATCCCCATCCGCAAGGACGACGAGGTGCAGGTCGACCACGGCCTTCTACTCTGAGCTACGCCACAAGTACACCGTACGCTCCGTCCCCATCCGCAAGGACGACGAGGTGCAGGTCGACCGCGGCCTTCTACTCCGAGCTATGCCACAAGTACAACATACGCTCCATCCCCATCCGCAAGGACGACGAGGTGCAGGTCGACCGCGACCATCTTCTCCGAGCTACGCCACAAATACAACATGCACCCCATCCCTATCTGCAGGGACGACGAGGCGCGGGTCGGTTGAACTCTCCACTTCAGGGCTACATCCCAAAGAGCAAATTCCATGTGAAGGCAAATACAAACATATTTAGAAATAAACCAAGTTTAGATAGATCCTAAAAATTCCAGGCGAAAAGTATTCGAGCATCAAGCACGAAGGAGTTTAATGGTTACAGCAACCACTCGGCATCCCGAGGCAAATTTAAGGCAAGTTTAAATCTCAAAGTTTGTTCATTCGGCAGGAGGAGGGCTGGCAGGTTCAACGAATTCGTCCAAGTCGATTCCATCTACAATCCGAGTGGCGGCGGCTATGAAAGTCTCTATAAAGGACTGGAAATTGTGCCTTTTGGTGTTGGCGACCTTGATCGCCGCTAGCTTGTCTTCGCGAGCTTCCTTGCAGTGGACTCTTACCAAGGACAACGCCACGTCAGCATCACACCGGGCAGATGACTTCTTCCACTCTTGCACTCGACCAGGAACCTCGTTGAGCCGAGTCATCAGAGATTCGAGGTCATTTTGAAGCGTCGCCCTTGGCCAGAGTGATGAGTCGATCCGTGAAACTGCCACCTTCAAACGAGCGAGGTAACTTGTGACACTGGCGACACGGGATTCCAGTGGAAGCACATTCACGGTAGCCTCGTCGCCGACTAGAGAAACGATAGGGTTTAAACCCATATCGATCCGTCCAGTTTCCTCGTCAAAGTTTTGGCCGAATTCTGCAGTCAAACAGTTAGTGAGTCGACTCGACATGATTAACTCGCAAGCAGTAAAGCAGTCGGATTAAAAGGAGTACCTTCCAGCATAAGATAGAGCTTCTTAGCAAGAGTTCTCAGATAGGCTTCCATGTCATTCCTCTTACGAGCCGTGGACTCCAGCTTCTCATTCAGAGCCATCTTATCCTTCTTCAGACGAGTTACCTCTCGGTTGGCTTCAGTGAGAGAGGACTTCAGCTTGCTTACTTCTCCTTCCAGCGCTCCGACCGAAGCCAGCTTCTGGTCTGCAAGGGCAGTCTTATCTTGAGCTTCCTTCTGCACAGCTGCAAGGTCCAAGTCCTTCTTTTCCAAAGCCAACCTCATTTTCTCTGCAAAATAAGCAATCGGACCAAACAAGAGATCGAAGAAATATTTTAAAGGACGATCGACGTGAACAGTCGACAGGCAGTTACCTTCCATACCAGCAGCTTCATCTTAAGCTTTCTTCAACTTTTGTTGGGCCAGCTCCGGGACTACACCCAGTGGGTGCACTTGGCGTGCCCCCACTGATTCAGACCCACTCGACCGGTCCGCCCGGGTCGAGTAAAAAAAAGAAGAAAGAGAGAAGAACTTTTCAGACCCCGGCCGTCTGCCATCAGTCGACCGCGGTCTCGGGGACTACACCCAGTGGGTGCACTTGACGTGCCCCCACTGGTTCAGATCCCACTCGGCCGGTCCGCCTGGGTCGAGTGGAAGAAAAGAGAGTGAAAAGTACTCAAACCCCAGTCGACTGCCCGCAGTCGACTGTGGTCTCGGGGACTACACCCAGTGGGTGCACTTGGTGTGCCCACACCGGTTTAGATCCCACTCGCCCAGGCCGAGTGGAAGAGCGCAAATACTAAAGACAACAAAACACCCAGTGGGTGTATAGATTCGACGCAAACAATAAGAGATTGTATGAAAGAAAATATTTCAGGTAGCATATCCTAATAGAACAAGGTCAGTCGAAAGCTAACTTACCTGGACATTGGCCCGAAGAGCCGCGCTAGCATCGTAAGCAGCCTGGCTGTTCTCGTGCACCGTCTTCATTCGCTCCATCATCATGTTAGCCTGATGGATAGCCTCCGCAGCGGCGTCCGACTGGCTTTCCGGAACATGATAGTTGGTGAAGAAAGGGGCAGACGGGCTAGATGCGGCAACTTGGAGCTCCGAGACATGGGGTTGGGCGGCTGAAGGAAACACTGGTACAATCGACGGTGCAGGGCGCTCACTCGACAATGGGACAGCAAAAGTTACAGAGGCCCCACCTGCATCTTCAGGTTGTTGGACAGTTGGTTCCGTTGTCAGCCCCGGCTGAGATGTCTTGCCAGCCGCTACTTTTTTGTTCTTTCTGGGCCTCGGAGCCACATCCTCATCATCATCCGGAAGCTCGATAACATTGGGTGGGGCTGCAAATAAATCAGTCGACCCCAAGTGAATCGCCAGAATTTGATCGACCAAATAATCAAGAATAAGATCACGATAATTTTACCTGGGTTGGAGATAACCACGTCTTCCATTTCCTCGTCTCGGTATTGGTGGGAAGAAGTTCTAGAGGTAGCAGCACTGCAAATGTCAACTTTCAGTCGGTTATGTTCTATTGCTCGAGTTGACCGAAAGATCGGGTCAGATGATTACCCGGAGATGGTGGGAATGGTCACTTTGATTCTGGGAAAAACCTTCGGCGGTTTGGAGGATGTGGCCTTTAATAGTTTCGGCGCAGGAGGCGGCGCAGTCTTGAGCTATTTTGGTCCCTTCTCAGTCGGCACCAGAGAAGACGCCCGAGGGCGCTTTGAAGACTGCCCAGTCGGTGCGACCACTAGGTCAGGGGTGTTTGCCGGGTCGTGAATGTGCTTGGACCTCCTTTCTCTGCGAGGAGGCGAGTCGACCTCTTCTTCGTCACTCGGGTCATCGCTCTCCTCGTCCTCATCTGCATCCGAGTGCCACTCGCCACTCTCGCCCCCGCTCACCTCTTCCTCGACATTTTGCTCCTGCACTCCATTGGGCATCGAGTACATATATATAAGAGGCTGAAAAGACAATGAACAAAATAAAGACAGTCGACCATCAACAAGATGTTACATAGTGAACCAAGAAGACGCTCGACAATGCATGATCGTACCTGTTCCGACTGGCGCAAATGGTCGAATGGAACCATCCTCCTGGACCCCCGGGGATTATCCTTGTTGCCGGTAATACCTCTCAGCCACTTCTCCACTGTGTCCTCACTAACATCTTCCGGGTGGATCCAAGTGGAATCCTCGAGTCCCGAGTACATCCACATCGGATGGTCATGAGCTTGGAGTGGTTGGATGCGTCAACTGAGGAAGACCTCCAGCAGGTCCATACCAGTCACACCGTCGCGGACAAGTTGGACGACCCACTCGACCAACACCTTCACATGCGCCTTCTCTTCCGGGATCACTCTCAAGGAGGAGGGCTTCTCCACTCGAGCCATGGAAAAGGGGGGGAGTCCAGTTGACTGACCCAGGGTCGGCTGGTCCTTGCAATAAAACCAGGTCGACTGCCAGCCCCGGACCGAGTCGGGTAGGATCATAGCTGGGAAGGTGCTCTTGTTCCTCATTTGTATTCCAAGACCCCCACACATCTGTATCATGTGCGTCCTCTCGTCACTCGGGTTGGCCTTCTTGACCGTCTGGGAGTGACATGTGAATATGTGCTTGAAGAGAACCCAGTGTGGTCGGCAACCCAAGAAATTCTTGCACATAGACACGTAAGCAGCGAGGTACACGATGGTGTTTGGAGAAAAGTAGTGGAGTTGAGCCCCGAATAAGTTCAAGAAACCATGAAAGAAAGGATGGGGAGGCAAAGAAAAAACAGCAGTCGACATGCGTGGTGAGGAGGACGCACTCACCCTCCTGCGGCTGCGGCTCGGTCTCGTTCCCCGGGAGCCGCGCCGACTCATGGGGGATCAGTCCCCCCTCCACCAGGTCAACAATGTCATCTTGACTGATTGTCGAGCGGATCCAGTCGCCCTGGATCCAGCCAGGCGGCAGGCCGGACCTCGACGAAGATCCGCCCTGGCTGGTCTTCTTCCCTTTCGCCTTCGCCGTCGCCTTCTTCGCACGCTCCAACGCCGCCGTCTTCTCCTTCCCCATGGTAGCGGATCGAGTTCGAGCGGGGCGACGACGCCGAGAGCAGAAGCAGGCGCAGTGGAGGAATCTGAGGAGGAGGAAGAAGAATGGGGGCACACTGTTCAAAGGCCCCGGTCCGGCGTCTTATATAAGGTCGCTTCCGAGTGACTGACGTGTAGGCCCAGACGATCTTATCATATCCCGCAACAATCGCGCGCGTGATATGTGGTAAAAAAAGGTGGCACAGAGATCGAGGCGGCCTGCCTATTCCATCCCGATTACTGCGGCCTCTCCCGCCCGGAGCGCTTCCCAAAATTCGAATCCCGCGAAATCCGCAGGCGGCGGAGCAACCCTTCAGACAGAATTTTTTTTCCATATCAACACTCGAAACCTAACAACGAAAGTTCACTCGACAAAACTAAGAATGGATCAAGGCGACTGAACAAGAAGTTGAAGCCATCATGAAGGTTCATTCGACCTCTGGACGAGACACTCTCAAAGCACAAAAGCTGAATTGGAAGGATCATCAACTTCTTCTCCACTCGAACCCTGAACCATTCGGGGGCTAATGATGAAGCTACGTACCTAGGGTAGGGTCATAGACCTGACCTAGACATCCTCCCCTAGGACGGAACCCTAAAGCCAAGATCATCCAAAGAGTATCATCACTCACTCGACCGGAAATGTTCCACTCGGAAGAATCAATGTCACTCGACCGTCGCAGAAGTCACTCGACAGGCATAAGAGCTAAAGCCACTCTGCATATGCAACGGTCAAGCATTTAGTCATAGGCTTAATTGGCATTCATAGCACTTTAATGTGGGCATTACCAGTAATGTTCTTTCTTCAATGTATCTTAAACCCTCTGTGTCGTGGGCTGGTTGGGGTCCTGGCGCACTCTATATAAGCCCCCCTCCACAGGCACAAGGGTTCGCATCCCTGTAACTCACACGCATATAATCCAGTCGACCGCCTCCGGGATCTGAGACGTAGAGCTGTTACTTCCTCCGAGAAGGGCCTGAACTCGTAAAACTCGCGTGTACAACTCCTCCATAGCTAGGATCTTGCCTCTACACTCCTACCCCCATTCTACTGTCAAACTTAGAACCACGACAGCATGCTCGACGCCGGCCGTGCCTCCCCGACCCCGCCATGTCCCCGCGGCCCCGCGGCCGCTCGTCGCCTCATCGCCGGTCAGCCACTGCCCGGATCCGGCCGGGACTGACTCGGCCCCGCCGTCCCCGACCCCCGCGCCTCCCCGAGCTTCTCCGGCCCCCGCGCAGCCCATCTCCGGCCATCCTTGTTTCCCGTGCCCCAGATCCAGATCCACGAGGTTGACCATGTTTTTTCTCTTAGTCCAGAAATTTTAGCATTCTGGAGCCCTGTTCATCATGCCATAACTCCTCATCCGTAGATCCGTTTTGCGTGCGTAATATATCAAAATGTTCATCATGATGTGCTCTTCATTTTGTTCCATTGTGACATGCTTGTTGGAGTACATCTTGATTCCCAAATCGTTGATGCAAGAGTGCTATAAAATGCTAGGTGCTGATTCTTAGCAGAGTATGAGCATTTGCCATTTTTGCTACAATTGTTGTGTGCTACATATGGACATGATCTCTACATGTGTTTTGGTCTATGCCATGCCATCTTTACAGGGGTGTATGCCATGCATTTTTGTGATCAATGTGGTGAATAGCACAAGCATGCAAATTAGCTCTCGTGATATATCTGATTTCAGGGACTTAGAATTTTCACTAAGTTTTTGCTCTGCTGTTATTTTTATGCCATGTATCCATGATGCTACAGTGAGATCCATGCTTTATTTGACTTGCTTCAGTAAGGATGATTTGAACATATGGTTATGCTCTATCCATCCATGCCCCTGTTTGCAATTATGGAGTTCCATAGAATGACTTAATCTTGCTCTACTTTTGCTATAAAATGTTTCTGGCAGATTGTTTACATGTTAATCAATTTTGCCAAGGTTGTTGTAGTTGATCCATGCATGCTATAATCTTGTTCTTACCTCGGTTAGCTTCTTGAACATGCCATCTTGCTGATACTATGCTTATCTTGTCATTCAATTCCTTGTGATGAGTGAATCGAGCTCGCAAAGAGGCCTTCATAATTCTGTTTATGCCATGCTCAGTTTTTTGCTAAGTCTGAATCTGTTAACGGAACTTGCTATGTTTACATGAGTGCCATCATATCTTCTGACCCTTTTGACTTATGGTCAGTAAGGGACTTTTGTTCTATGCTTTGAGTAGTTTCATGCCATGGCTTTGTTTGCTATGATCTGATCCTGTAGCATGTTGTTTGCTTGCTCTAAATATTGCTTCCTGGTGTTAATTCCTGGCATGTTAGTATTTTCACCAAGTCTGTGAAGCTGATATCTTTTGCACTTTTTCCATGCTTGTTTGAACCTGCTCTTGTGTGATTTAGCCATATCTCAGTGTTCATCTTTTGTCAAGCATCTTGAGTAGATCACTTCCATGTGCTTCGTTGCTATGTTGGAGTGCAGTAGAGTAGTTTCTTGTTGCATTCTAGATGGCATTGTGCTATTAATCGCAGATTTGTGCCATTCTTGTTTTGCTTGCCATTTGCAAACCGTGCCTCCGATTCCGGTGATCTTTATATCGATTTCAACCGAAATCATCTCATATTTCCAGCGGCACATTTGGTTTGCCAAGTTGAGGCCTGGTTCAATCTTTCCCTTCCGAAGCACGCATATGCATTTCATATCACATCTCGCATATCATGCCATGTTTTGCATCATGTTGTTTGCGCATTGCACCGTGATTGATTATTCGTCCTTTGCTTGTGTTCTTGCCTTGGGTAGAGCTGGGAGATGAGTACGTGATCGAGGAACCCGTTGAGTACGCTTACGAGGATCAAGTTTTTGTTAACTCGGAGAACTTTGCAGGCAAGATGATCATACCCTCGAAATCACTTCTTTCTTTGCTTGCTAGTTGCTCGCTCTATTGCTATGCCACGATACCTACCATTTGCTATATCATGCCTCCCATATTGCCATGTCAAGCTTCTAACCTACCTTTCCTAGCAAACCATTGTTTGGCTATGTTACCGCTTTGCTCAGCCCCTCTTATAGCGTTGCTAGTTGCAGGTGGAGATGAAGTTTGTTCCATGTTGGAACATGGATATTGTTGGGATATCATTATTATATCTTGTTTACTTTATTGCACCTATATACTTGGTAAAGGGTGGAAGGCTCGACCTTATGCCTGGTGTTTTGTTCCACTCTTGCCGCCCTAGTTTCCGTCATACCGGTGTTATGTTCCTTGATTTTGCGTTCCTTACGCGGTTGGGTGTTATGGGAACCCCATGACAGTTCGCTTTGAATAAAACTCCTCCAGCAAGGCCCAACCTTGGTTTTACTTTTTCCTAACAACCTACCACCTTCCCTTGGGTTCTGCAGACTCAAGGGTCATATTTATTTTAACCCCCGGTCCAGTGCTTATCTAAGTGTTGGTCCGAACTAGAGCACCGTGCGGGACCGTCCCTTGGCAGCTTGGGTTATGTTGGTACCTGTACGCTTAGCTTATCCGGTGTTGCCCTAAGAACGAGATATGTGCAGCTCCTATCGGGATGTTGGCGCATCGGGAGGTCTTGCTGGTCTTGTTTTACCATTGTCGAAATGTCTTGTAACCGGGATTCCGAGTCTGATCGGGTCTTCCTGAGAGAAGGAATATCCTTCGTTGACCGTGAGAGCTTGTGATGGGCTAAGTTGGGACACCCCTGTAGGGTTTTGAACTTTCGAAAGACGTGCCCACGGTTATGGGCAGATGGGAATTTGTTAATATCCGGTTGTAGAGAACTTGACACTTAACTTAATTAAAATGCATCAACCGCATGTGTATTCGTGATGGTCTCTTCTTGGCGGTGTCCGGGAAGTGAACACGGTCTTGTGTTATGCTTGAACGTAAGTAGCTTTTAGGATCACTTCTAGCTTCTCGACTGTTGCGTTGCTTCTCTTCTCGCTCTTATTTGTGTAAGTTAGCCACCATATATGCTAGTGCTTGCTGCATCTCTACCTCACTACCCCTTTTCCTACCTAAAGCTTAAATAGTCTTGATCGCGAGGGTGTGAGATTGTTGAGTCCCCGTGACTCACAAATACTTCCAAACAGTTGTAGGTGCCGATGATACCAGTGCAGGTGACGCAACCCAGCTCTAGTGGGAGCTCGATGAAGATCTTGTTTGTTATGTTGTTTCGTTTCCTGTTGATCAGTAGTGGAGCCCAGTCGGGACGATCGGGGATCTATGCATTTGGGGTTGTCTTTATTTATATTGGTTCCGTAGTCGGACCTTGATTGTATTCTGTATGATGTAACGCTATATTTATGTATTGTGTGAAGTGGCAATTGTAAGCCAACTCTTTATCCCTTTCTTATTTAGTACATGGGATGTGTAAAGATTACCCCTCTTGCGACATGCCTAGAATGCGGTTATGCCTCTAAGTCGTGCTCCGACATGTGGGAGATATAGCCGCATCGTGGGTGTTATAGCATGCTTATATCACACAAAAGAAATAGAATTTTAATGATAGGGTAGTTTTTAACATGTTGTGGCGCAGACTATAATTAACAAACGGTTCAGAAGCTCAGGAGCAAAACAAGGCAAACGGTACAGAAAATAGTAGTGGTTCAAAGATATAATGTTGAAAGCTGAAGATTATAAGTATGATTAAAGGCTCCATTATAAAAATTAGCATTATAATGAGTCCAAGAGAAACCCAAAGGGTCTCCCATCTGCCAAAGAAAGTTCGCACGGTTTAGACCACTCTGATCAGGGCAATGGGCTAAAGAACATAGACACTACCAATGTGTTGGAGAAATAAATTGTGTGCTGCAACAAGCTACTACACTATGTGACTGGATTATGAAGAGTACTTCAGACTGCACCTCTGATCGAAAAAAGAGTACTTTAGACTAGAACAAGATACTGCCATAGCAAGGAAAACTGATCAGTCGTCATTCATTCACAAAAACAAAGTGGAGATGGCACTGGCAGATAATACATCTATTGGACATGCACTAGATTGGTTGGTCCTACTCTGAATACTAGACCAGTTACAAGGGCATCATTCCATCACGCAGAGCAAAAAACGCATGAGCCCCTGACATCTACAAGTGCATACAACCTGGATTTAATCAAGACTAGACTGATAAAAAAACAAGGTAGTCCTTCATTAGGCAGATTAAATATCCAAAACTTATAATAAAAATTATCACAAATAGTGGCTCACTCCAAAGTTCGCAAGGATAGCACTTGTTATATCTATACATACACAGCGACACTACACCAATAGGTGCACTTTGTTCTATTTGATTTGATAGCCATTATTAGCAAGTCATGAAACATGACATAGTAACAATCACACAAAGAACAACAACCGCAAATCAAAACAGTAAATGATCGGCTCGATGGCCTGCGTCACAATCGCTCGCGACTCGATGGATGGCAGCATCTCAGAGAGAGAGAGAGAGAGAGAGAGAGAGAGAGGAGACCAAAGACTTGCCTGAACCGAGGAATATATGGCAAAGTCCACCGATTCATGCTTTGGGTGGTGAGAACTTGGCCAGCATCCAGTCACCACAATGACAATGTCACCCTTCATTCTGGTACCCTCTTGTCGACACATCCCATCTTGCGAGGCAGCCACACCACGTTCACCTTCCCTGAGCTAGACCAAGTGGGACCTGCATGTGTGTACACAAGACCAAAGATGTTCAGTGCCAAGACTTTAAGATGCCAATGCAAGATAAAGAGTGAACTAGACATGTATGAAATCAACTTGTAATATAGGAGGGAAGGGGACTTAGTGTTGGCTCGGTTATATGTTTAGCACCAAGACTAATGCACATTCCTGCTCTACTCAACTCAATTAGGAGCTTGTTCAATGGAGCTAATGCAACATTTCTAATATAAACAGGGAAAGATAATGATTCATGAGGTAATATAAATAGGGACATTATTTTTTTACTTTGTTAGTTCATTGTAATAAAATGGCTGAGACTTGTGCCCTTTCACTCAAAACCAAGAGAGAAATCAACATGTTCACGTCCGGTGCTAATCATGCCAAGAAGTTAATCGACATGTAGATGAGCTATAGTTATAGAGCACATTTTCACCTGCAGTAGCTACCAATGCATAAATATGGTCTGCTTTTCTTTACTTTTAAGTTTTTAATCACCAAAAGTTGGCAGCCTAGGCTATCAAAACCAAAGTCACGCATAAGTACAAATCACAGTTCAGCAATGCCAGCAGCAGCATGGATAGCATTACAACAATGTAGGAAATTCAAGGGACAGACATCTCTCTCATGTAGTTTAGCAATGTAGGAAAGTTCAAGGGAGCAGCACAATGTCTTACAGGGCCATGAGTTCTCAAGTCGCAGCCAATGCAGCCATGGTACCCTTCGCCCCAGTAGTGCCTCTTTGGTACCTTCTGGATCTCCTCCGGCTCTGGGATGCTGATCTAATCATCGGGCAGCCCAATAACTCTCTCGGTCGGTTTGCTCATGTTGTCCGCCGGCGGCCTGCACACACATACATATAGCAGCACCAAATTAAACTGGGTGTCAGCATGTCACTTATAGTTTTCTTTCTGCATGTAAGAATACTCAAAGGCAGTCACTGCTCACAGGGTCTCTATTCAGTTTGTAGCTTTAAAATTGACTACAGGCATAAGGTTTTAAATATGTTTACCTTGCTTTTTAGCAGAAAAAATTGATCTCATTATCATAAATCAGAAGGTACGTACACATATATGTACAAATATATTCTAACAACTGACTCAAAGTTTATACAAATAAACAAGAGAGATGATATCATGGAGATATCTGAGCTATGAATTGGTCTTGGAAACAAAACTCATAGCATAATTGATTCTCATGTAAGTCTGACAATTGATCTTAGAAAGATATAGTCAGGCCATGTGCTCTACAGATTGATCTCAAACTAGCACATTTAGAACAGAGGCAGCGCTGTGTCCATGTCATGTATGCTACAATGAAGACTTAGTCTAGCACATTAGCACCACCGCAACGACAGGCAACGGACATCCACTCCGTGCCCCAGTGGTGGCAGTAGCCAGCTTGGTTGTCGTAGAGCTGTAGGCATGTGTGATAACCCACAAGTATAGGGATCGCAACAGTTTTCGAGGGTAAAGTATTCAACCCAAATTTATTGATTCGACACAAGGGGAGCCAAAGAATACTCTCAAGTATTAGCAGCTGAGTTGTCAATTCAACCACACCTGGAAACTTAGTATCTGCAGCAAAGTATTTAGTAGCAAAGTAATATGATAGTAGTGGTAATGGTAACAAAAGGTAACAGTAGTAAAAGTAATGTTTTTGGTATTTTGTAGTGATGATAGCAATAGCAACGGGAAAGTAAATAAGCGAAGAACAATATATGGAAAGCTCGTAGGCAATGGATCGGTGATGGAGAATTATGCCGGATGCGGTTCATCATGTAATAGTCGTAACCTAGGGTGACACAGAACTAGATCCAGTTCATTGATGTAATGTAGGCATGTGTTCTGGATATAGTCATACGTGCTTATGGAAAAGAACTTGCATGACATCTTTTGTCCTACCCTCCCGTGGCAGCGGGGTCCTTATGGAAACTAAGGGATATTAAGGCCTCCTTTTAATACAGAAACGGAACAAAGCATTAACACATAGTGAATACATGAACTCCTCAAACTACGATCATCACCGGTAAGTATCCCGATTATTGTCACTTCGGGGTTAACGAATCATAACACATAATAGGTGACTATAGACTTGCAAGATAGGATCAAGAACACTCATATATTGATGAAAACATAATAGGTTCAGATCTGAAATCATGGCACTCGGGCCCTAGTGACAAGCATTAAGCATAGCAAAGTCATAGCAACATCAATCTCAGAACATAGTGGACACTAGGGATCAAACCCTAACAAAACTAACTCGATTACATGATAGATCCCATCCAACCCATCACCGTCCAGCAAGCCTACGATGGAATTACTCACGCACAGCGGCGAGCATCATGAAATTGGTGATGGAGGATGGTTGATGATGACGATGGCGATGGATTCCCCTCTCCGGAGCCCCGAACAGACTCCAGATCATCCCTCCCGAGAGGTTTTAGGGCTTGGCGGCGGCTCCGTATCATAAAACGCAATGAATTCTTGTTTTTGTTTTTTTCTCCCTGAAACACAATATATAGAGTTGGAGTTGGAGTTGGAGTCGGAGAGGCAACAGGGGGCCCACGAGGTAGGGGGCGCGCCCCCACCCTCGTGGAGAGGTGATGGGCCCCCCTGGCCTTCATCTTTTGGTATTTTCCATATTTTCCGAAAAGTTTCTCCATGAAGTTTCAGGTCATTCCGAGAATGTTTGTTTCTGCACATAAATAACACCATGGTAATTCTGCTGAAAACAGCGCCAGTCCGGATTAGTTCCATTCAAATCATGCAAGTTAGAGTCCAAAACAAGGGTAAAAGTGTTTGGAAAAGTATATATGTTGGAGACGTATCAACTCCCCCAAGCTTAAAACGTTGCTTGTCCTCAAGCAATTCAGTTGACAAACTGAAAGTGATAAAGAAAAACTTTTACAAACTCTGTTTGCTCTTGTTGTTGTAAATATGTAAAACCAGCATTCAAGTTTTCAGCAAAGATTATAACTAACCACATTTGCAATAACGCATAGGTCTCAAGTTTACTCATATCAATAGCATAATCAACTAGCGAGCCATAATAATAAATCTCGGATGACAACACTTTCTCAAACAATCATAATATGATATAACAAGATGGTATCTCGCTAGCCCTTTCTGAGACCGCAAAACATAAATGCAGAGCACCTTTAAAGACCAAGGACTGACTAGACATTGTAATTCATGGTAAAAGAGATCCAGTCAAGTCATACTCAATGTAAACTAACAGTAATGAATGCAAATGACAGCGGTGCTCTCCAACTGGTGCTTTTTAATAAGAGGATGATGACTCAGCATAAAAGTAAATAGATAGGCCCTTCGCAGAGGGAAGCAGGGATTTGTAGAGGTGCCAGAGCTCGGTTTTGAAACAGAGGTGAATAATATTTTGAGCGGTATACTTTCATTGTCAACATAACAACCAAGAGATGGCGATATCTTCCATGCTACACACATTATAGGCGGTTCCCAAACAGAATGGTAAAGTTTATACTCCCCCTTCCACCAACAAGCATCAATCCATGGCTTGCTCGAAACAACGAGTGCCTCCAACTAACAAGAGTCCCAGGGGGAGTTTTGTTTGCAATTATTTTGATTTAGTTTGCATAAAGCATGGGACTGGGCATCCCGGTGACCAGCCATTTATCTCGTGAGTGAGGAGCGGAGTCCACTCCTCTTGAGAATAACCCGCCTAACATGGAAGATACAGACAGCCCTAGTTGATACATGAGCTATTCGAGCATACAAAACAGGATATTTATTTGAAGGTTTAGAGTTTGGCACATACAAATTTACTTGGAACGGCAGGTAGATACCGTATATAGGTAGGTATAGTGGACTCATGTGGAATAACTTTGGGGTTTAAGGGATTGGATGCACAAGCAGTATTCCCGCTTAGTACAGGTGAAGGCTAGCAAAAGACTGGGAAGCGACCAGCTAGAGAGCGACAACAGTCATGAACATGCATTAAAATTAATCAACACCGAATGCAAGCATGAGTAGGATATAATCCACCATGAACATAAATACCGTGAAGGCTATGTTGATTTTGTTTCAACTACATGCGTGAACATGCGCCAAGTCAAGTCACTTAAATCATTCAGAGGAGGATACCACCCTATCATACCACATCATAACCATTTCAATAGCATGTTGGCACGCAAGGTAAACCATTATAACTCATAGCTAATCAAGCATGGCACAAGAAACTATGATCTCTAGTTGTCATTGCAAACATGTTTATTCATAATAGGCTGAATCAGGAATGACGAACTAATCATATTTACAAAAACAAAAGAGGTCGAGTTCATACCAGATTTTCTCATCTCAGCCAGTCCATCATATATCATCATAATTGCCTTTCACTTGCACGACCGGACGATGTGAATAATAATAATAGTGCACGTGCATTGGACTAAGCTGGAATCTGCAGCATTCAATAAACAGGAGAAGACAAGGCAATATGGGCTCTTTTGTCAGATAAACAATAATGCATATAAGAGCCATTTCAACAATTTAATTATGGTCTTCTCTTATCGACCCCCAAAGAAAAGAAAAGAAATAAAACTATTTACACGGGAAAGCTCCCAACAAGCAAAAGAAGAACAGGAAATATTTTTGGGTTTTCTTTTTAATTACTACTACAAGCATGGAAAGTAAACTAACTAAAAGCTACAACTATTTTTTTGTTTTTTCTTAAGGTTTATTAAACACACAAGAAGAAAGCATAAAAAAGGAAAATAAACTAGCATGGATGATAAAATGAAAAAGTATGAGCACCGACATCTAGCAATGAGTGTGTGAACATAAATGTAATGTCGATGGGAAATACGTACTCCCCCAAGCTTAGGCTTTTGGCCTAAGTTGGTCTATGGCCACAGCTGGCCTGGCGGATATCCATAATAATAGTTGGGGTCGTACTGAGAAGAAGAAGAGGAAGACTCCGATTGCCACTAGCTGACAATCATCTCCGGATCTCACTGGTAATTAGACTGTCGTGGAGGATCAACTTGTGGTTCCGGCTCTGAGTCCACAGCTGGTGCAGGGTTCCGGTAGGTGTGAATAGCCTTCAATGGAATAAGGTACATGCCTGAAGATAAATCAAACAAAGAAGGAGCAGGCAGGGTAATAGTCTCAGGAAGATGTTTGTTAAAGAACAATTGATATTTAAGCTCTCCTTCCCTATTCTCAATAATAAAATCATGTGCCACCATACTTTTATAATCTAGATAAACATGAGGCGGCACTTTTTCTTCCTTCTCTTAATGCCTAACAGGTATGTTAAAATGTGCAGCTAGGCGTGAAGCATAGATGCCTCCAAAGATGGGGCCCTTTGTACAGTTCAGACTTAACCGTTTGGCAATAATGCCGCCCATACTAACAGAGTTATCACCATATAAACCATGGAGCAAAACAATAATATCTGGGATACTAAGGTTTCCACAGTATCCGCGACCAATTAAACAACGACTAGCAAATAATGCAAAATAACGTAAAACAGGAAAATGTACGCTAGTGATTTGTGCATCGGAAACCTTCCTTGTTTCCCCTACAGTGATAGTATCAATAAACCCCTCCACATCATCGCGATGTGGTTCTTCTGTCTTGCCCTCAAAAGGGACTAAACAAACCCGACAAAAATCATAAAGTGACATCTCCTTATGCTCATCATATAAATGAAACTCCACCGTAGGTGGTGAGCTCCTAGAATGGAAATGAAAGTTTTGCACAAAGGTACTTGTGAGTAAGAGATACCGATCGCATTGGTCGTGGAGGAAAGAGGTGAGGCCTGCATTCTTAGCCAATTCATGAAAATCTTCCTAAATCCCGGCTGCTCTCAAGAAATCATCGGAAGGCCATTCACACACCCGAACCTCCGTGGTGCGAGGCAGATTATACTTGGGCTTCGGTGCCTTTCCTTCGAGCTTTGGCTCAATGAGCCCCTCAAAAGTCTCCTCATCATTTTCTGAAAAATTCTGAAATTTTTAGTAACTTCAAAATAAAAGTAAACCAAACTCAATAATATTGATAGCAACTACTCCTACAAGTGCCTAGAGCCTATATCATGCATCAAAACTACTTTTGACCATATAAATTTGACATGCAAGCTCAAGAACAGGGTCACCTAAGCAGCAAAAATTTGCAATGAATAAAGCACCAGAACAAAAACTAATTAGACCAATGGAGGAGTCACATACCAAGGAACAATCTCCCCAAGCAGTTTTGTGAGAGGTGCTTTGAGCAAGGAGATCGAAAATGGCAGCAAAGTGAGCTAGAACTCGTGCTTGAGCTGGATAGTCGTGTTTGTGGGAGGAAGAAGAAGCGTATGGGTGAAAGGATAAGTGGAGGAGGGCCACCATGGGCCCACGAGGCAGGGGGCGCGCCCTCCACCCTCGTGGGCAGGTGGTTGACCCCCTGCTATGTTCTCAGTGCCAAATATTCTCAAATATTCAAGAAAAATCATATTTAAATTTCAGGGCATTTGGAGAACTTTTATTTTTGAGGTATTTTTATATTTCACGGATAATCAGATAACAGACAGAAAAATACTTATTTTTATTTTATTTTATTTAAATAACATAAAGTAAACATGGGGTACAGAAGGTTGTGCCTTCTAGTTTCATCCATCTCATGATCATCAAAAGGAATCCACTGACAAGGTTGATCAAGTCTTGTTAACGAACTCATTCCGAATAACATGGAACCGGAGAAATTTCGAATAACACTATGTTACCTCAACGGGGATATGCACATCCCCAATAATAAGAATATCATATTTCTTCTTGACAGTAGGAAGAGGAAATTCAAAACCTCCAAATATAATCGATGGAATTTTTCAAATAAAGTTGATACTATGAACATGAGGTTGTTTCCTCGGAAAGTGTACCGTATGCTCATTACCATTAACATGAAAAGTGACATTGCCTTTAGTGCAATCAATAACAGCCCCTGCAGTATTCAAAAAGGGTCTTCCAAGAATAATAGACATACTATCGTCCTCGGGAATATCAAGAATAACAAAGTCCGTTAAAATAGTAACGTTTGCAACTACAACAGGCACATCCTCACAAATACCGACAGGTATAGCAGTTGATTTATCAGCCATTTGCAAAGATATTTCAGTAGGTGTCAACTTATTCAAATCAAGTCTACGATATAAAGAGAGAGGCATAACACTAACACCGGCTCCAAGATCACATAAAGCAGTTTTAACATAGTTTCTTTTAATGGAGCATGGTATAGTGGGTACTCCTGGATCTCCAAGTTTCTTTGGTATTCCACCCTTAAAAGTGTAATTAGCAAGCATGGTGGAAATTTCAGCTTCCGGTATCTTTCTTTTATTTGTAATAATATCTTTCATGTACTTAGCATAAGGATTGGTTTTGAGCATATCAGTTAATCGCATACGCAAAAAGATAGGTCTAATCATTTCAGCAAAGCGCTCAAAATCCTCATCATCCTTTTTCTTGGATGGTTTGGGAGGAAAAGGCATGGGTTTCTGAACCCAAGGCTCTCTTTCTTTACCATGTTTCCTAGCAACAAAATCTTTCTTATCATAACGTTGATTCTTTGATTGTGGGTTATCAAGATCAACAGCAGGTTCAATTTCTATGTCATTATCATTACTAGGTTGAGCATCATCATGAACATTATTATTAACATTATCACTAGTTTTAGGTTCATTACCAGATTGAGTTTCAGCATCAGAAATAGAAATATCATTTGGATTCTCAGGTGTTTCAACAATAGGAACACTAGAAGCATGCAAAGTCCTATCATTTTTCTTTTTCTTCTTTTTAGAAGAACTAGGTGCATCTATATTATTTGTCTGAGAATCTTGCTCAATTCTCTTAGGATGTCCTTCGGGATACAAAGGTTCCTGAGTCGTTCTACCAGTTCTAGTAGCCACTCTACCAGCATTATCATTATCTTTACTATTCAATTCATTGAGCAAATCATTTTGAGCTTTAAGTACTTGTTCTACTTGAGTGGTAACCATAGAAGCATGTTTATTAATAAGTTTAAGTTCACCTTTAACATTAGCCATATAATCACCCAAGTGTTCAAGCATATTTGAATTGTATTTCAATTGTCTACCAAAATAAGCATTAAAATCTTCTTGCTTAGCCATAAATTTATCAAACTCATCTAAGCATGGGCTAGCAAATTTAGTAAATGGGATTTTAGCTTTATCTTATCTATAGAGAGAATTTACCTTTACTACCTGTGTTGGGTTATCAAGACCATGAATTTCTTCAATAGGTAATGGATTAAGATTATATGTTTCTTCAACAGGCGGTAAATTAAGACCATGTATTTCTTTAATAGGAGGCAAATTCTTAACATCTTCAGCTTTAATACCTTTTTCTTTCATAGATTTCTTTGCCTCTTGCATATCTTCATGACTGAGAAATAGAATACCCCTCTTCTTCGGAGTTGGTTTAGGAACAAGCTCAGGAATTGGCTCCAGAGGTGTCCAAGTATTTTCATTTGTCAACATATTATTCAATAGAATTTCAGCTTCATCCGGTGTTCTTTCCCTGAAAACAAAACCAGCACAACTATCCAGGTAATCTCTAGAGGCATCGGTTAGTCCATTACAAAAGATATCAAGCATTTCATTTTTCTTAAGAGGATGATCAGGCAAAGCATTAAGTAATTGGAGAAGCCTCCCCCAAGCTTGTGGGAGACTCTCTTCTTCAATTTGCACAAAATTATATATATCCGTTAAAGCAGCTTGTTTCTTATGAGCAGGGAAATATTTAGCAAAGAAGTAATAAATCATATCCTGGGGACTACGCACACAACCAGGATCAAGAGAATTAAATCATATCTTAGCATCACCCTTTAATGAGAACGGAAATATTTGAAGGATGTAAAAGTAATGAGTTCTCTCATCTTTAGTGAACAAGGTGGCTATATCATTTAATTTAGTAAGATGTCTCACAACAGTTTTAAATTCATAACCATGAAAAGGATCAGATTCAACCAAAGTAATTATATCAGGATCAACAGAGAATTCATAATCCTTATCAGTAACAACGATAGGTGAAGTAGCAAAAGCAGGGTCAGGTGTCATTCTAGCATTCAAAGATTGCTTACTCCATTTAGCTAATAACCTTTTGAGTTCATTTCTATTTTTGCAAGCTAAAATAGCTAAAGAAGCTTCTTGGTCAAAAACATAACCTGTCAGGACCCTGATTCCAAGTCACATCGATCTAGCCGGTAACACCTCATATCACTTTGCGGCCTCACACACGGTATTCCCACGGGTGTCACCGTACCAAGTCCCGGGACCGTTTGCGCCTTTTGGCCCACGTATATGATAGTGTTGCTAGCATCCATATGACAGAGAACCCGGGCCGACATGGCTAGTCGTGAACCCAAAGCGGCACAGACCTATGGTGACAGGCATACATGAATCACATCGAGCATGTCGGCCAACAGCGTGTGAATCCGGGTTGTAGCACTGGGCTAACAGGACTCCGGGGAACCCGGGCTATAGCAGGCTAGGCAGGACTCTGGATGTCACCGCGTGATATTTCCCCGAAGGGACAGACATAGGAAAGAAGTGAAACACATGCCGGCCAGTCAAGTGTCCTGAGCAGTAGTGTTGGGCTAGCAGGACTCCGGTGAACCGGGCTGTAGCGGACTACTATGGCTCAAGGAGCACTAGACTACATTTCCCCATAAGAGAGGCTGCCAAGGATAAACAACTAGATTGTCGGATCCCACACATACTAAGCATTTCAATCATACACACAATATGCTCGATATGTGTAAATACAACATGGCATCATAACAAAACTCTACAACTCAAGTACTTTATTTAAAGGCTCTGGAGAGCCATACATAACATGTTCATACAGGTAGGGGTCACAAGACCCGACACTCAAGTCATACAAGCATACAAGCACATGCGGAAGCCAATAAGTCTGGGTACAGACACTAGAAAAAAAGAAGGCTTGTCGAAGCCTGTCTATCTACATAGGGCCCTCCATGGCCAGAATCACCACTTGGGTGGCAAGTTACTCGTCGATGTAGAGGTCTACGTAAAACCCATCGGAGGGGGCGATGCTGTCGTCTGAAAACAGTAATTAAAGCAACATGAGTACAAAGGTACTCAGGAAGTCTTACAACAGATCCTACTATACATGCTCATTCTCAAGAAGGTGGTGGAGTTATTGCAGCAAGCCAGCTTTGACTCTTGGCTAAGCTATCCTACGAGACACCACTTTAAAATAGTTTTCGCACATGAGTCCACTAATCACCAACACAATACTCCACCGGAGATCCTCCCTCGTCATTCTATGAGAGGGCCATCCTCGGTACTCACACTTATCTTGAGTCTTTTAGTAGTAACCATTAACTTGTCTATGAACTGTATAGGCAACCAAGTAGTCCTTTACCGCGGACGTGGCTATTCGAATAGATGATGCTAACCCTGCAGGGGTGTACTTCTTCATACACGCTCTCACCACTTATCATCGTTTACACAACATGTACTCGGCAACCTTCAAGCGGAAGCCCAACGAGGGTGTCGGCCACGGCCTACCTAAACACTCAAGTCTCTAGTCCAGGTTTATCGCCTATCCAGGTTCCATCCGCAGGGAGTCCGACCGAGGTTTCCACATGTGGCCCCGAACGATGTGAACAGGGTTCCCGAGACACCAAACGGGTGACTCGGTACACCGTGCCACGGTGTATCTACCGCATCATAGCCCGCCCCTAGGGTCAGCGCTACGCACGACCACCAACACATAACCTACAAACACCAGAAACTAATTGCAACTCCTGGACAGAGTACTAGGGTGATTAAGAAGCCGAGAGGGTCCATTGGTTTCGGGCCCAATGTATGGTAGTAACTAATTCTTGAATCACACATACAGATCTCAGTTCTTAGGACGGCCTCAATGAAACAACCCACCATGTACTCCTACATGACCTCTCATCGATACCTTTACCAAAACATGTTCAACACATCCCTCACATTACCGACGTAATCATTTCACTCTAGCCCATCACCCAGATGAAGCAGACCTGACACAACTCTAAGCATAGCAGGCATAGCAAGGTAGGAAACACATACATGGCTCAATCAACTCCTACACATGCTAGTGGGTTTCATCTAGTTAATATGGCAATGACAGGTCATGCAGAGGATAAGGGTTCAACTACCGCAGCACACAATAGTTTGAAACGTTGTTGTCTTAATGCAGTAAATGAGAGCAGAAGCAAGAACATGGGATTGTATCGATATGATCAATGGGGCTACTTGCCTGATGGAGTAGTAGTAGGGTGCTACCCTTCAGTTGGATACTCGGAAATATCCTCGGAGGCAGAACCTACCACGAATGACACCACAAAACACAATCATCACATGGCAATATGCAACAATATGATGCATGCTATGTCATGGCAATATGAGGTGTCCTGTCTAATGCAATGTGAAAACAAGTTGGTTTGGGTCCATTTGAATCAAAGATTCAAATGGAAGCTTATGTTCTTAACCCTTATAAGTGTATTAGCTTGTTTCACCTAAACAGCAAGTTTAATGTGTTTTTTCATGCATGAAACCATTACAGATGGAAAGATTGAATTTTTTTGATCAAAATTCATATATAAATCTTTGCATTTGGAGTTACAGATTAAAAGTTATGAATTTTTGAAGTTTGTAATATTTTCTAGAATTTCCTATATAAGAATAATTCCAATAATTGAGTTATTGCGTCAGCATTGCGTCAGGGTGACGTCAGCAGGTCAAAGGCGGCCCCGTTTGTCAGTGTAACAACTAACTAACAGAGTTAGTTAGTGTTTAGGTTAGTTAGGGCCTGGGCCCACATGTTAGTGAGTCAACCTGTTAACTAAAGTAATTAGCGTTAACTAATCAAATTCTAAATTAAACAAGGGAATGGCCCACATGTCAGTGACCCTGGGGGGGGGTCAAACTGGGTCAGCAGAGTCAAACTCGCCGGCGAGGCCAGACGTGGCGGGGCAGTGCGGGTGTCGGTGTCAAAACCGGCGGATCTCGGGTAGGGGGTCCCGAACTATGCGTCCAGGCCGGATGGTAACAGGAGGCAGGGGACACGATGTTTTACCCAGGTTCAGGCCCTCTCGATGGAGGTAAAACCCTACGTCCTGCTTGATTAATATTGATGATATGGGTAGTACAAGAGTAGATCTACCACGAGATCAGAGAGGCTAAACCCTAGAAGCTAGCCTATGGTATGATTGTATGTTATGGTTGTTGTCCTACGGACTAAAACCCTTCGATTTATATAGACACCGGAGAGGGTTAGGGTTACACAAGGTCGGTTACAAAGGAGGAGATATCCATATCCGTATTGCCTAGCTTGCCTTCCACGCCAAGTAGAGTCCCACCCGGACACGAGACGAAGTCTTCTATCTTGTATCTTCCTAGTCTAACAGTCCGGCTAATGGATATAGTCCGGTTGTCCGGAGACCCCATAATCCAGGACTCCCTCAGTAGCCCCGAACCAGGCTTCAATGATGATGAGTCCGGCGCGCAGTATTGTCTTCGGCATTGCAAGGCGGGTTCCTCTCCAAATTCTGTGTACCTATCGAAATAATGTCCGGTTTCTTGTGAATGTTTGCACTCCTTGGCTTCCACGCCCAATAATGGCCACTTTCCACGCGTCGAGCGAATGTGATGAGCCAGGGCACTATTGTTTTGGTCACATACTCCTTTGTCTCCCTCTTTTGCTCTTTTTTCACTTTCATTTGAATGAACTCAAGATGCGTAAAAAAATGTTGCATTTGATCACATGTCCATGTTTAAGATTATTGTAGTTATAAATAGATTTAAACGTAAACTAGCACAGAGAATGATGGTCAATTTACCATGTAATAATATTTTCAAGAGAATTTCACATGTACTCCCTCTGTTTCACAATATAAGACGTTTTTGCAAACTAACAATAGCTTACAAAATCATCCTATGTTGTGCAATGGAGGGAGTAATAATACGCATTTTCTACATAGATGTGCATGCATCCTCTCTCCATCGATCACATGGTTGCAAGCCTACCCCCAACCCTAACCAATAACTACTTATGAAATATGTAGCGAACCAACCTACGGTTGGGTGGTTAGAGGGATAGTTGTACCACCACCCTACCAGGATTCAAGTCATGTTACTCGCATTATACCTGCATTTATTTCAGGATTTTCGGCGACGTGTTTTAAGTGGGAGGAGACGTTTCCTGACGACGAGGCGTCTACGGTGACTTTGTAAATCTCAAGATGATATGTTGGTTCAGTCTCTCCAAGATTCTCATAGGGATAGGGTATGTGGGTGTGTGTGTGTGTGTGTGTGTGTGCGCGCGCGCGCGAGTGTTCATAGGGGTGAGTGTATGCACGTATGTATGATCACTTTCGTCTGTATTGTGTTAAAAGAAACTACTTATGAAATATGCATACTATCTCTTGATAAGTCTCCCTCTGCCTCTCCCTCCCCCTCCCCCTCCCCTCCCCCTCCCCCTCTCCCTCTCCCTCGCCAACATTTTCAATCAAAGTTCATAATCATGAACCATTTGAATTTTTTTAGATCCATGTGATGATATACAGGATAAACCCTAACCCCTATATATGTATATGACTGGTTCCTCGCCTACTGTGTGTCCGACATTGCCGGTACCCCGTACACAGTGCTTGATCATCTCCATGTTCGACGTAGCTTCACGTAACACCACTATCCACTCCCACTTCTCAGCTCCAAGGCACCACCCGCTTGGCTCCGTGGCTGGCGTCCGACTACATCAACCGCGTTGTGCTAACGCTTCCGCTTTCGGTCTACGAGGGTACATGGACAACACTCTCCCCTCTCGTTGCTATGCATCACCATGATCATGTGTGTGCGTAGGAAATTTTCTAAAATTACTACGTTCCCCAACATGGTTATTGATACGTCTCCAACGTATCTATAATTTTTGATTGCTCCAACGTATCTAGTTTTGGACTATATTGGGCTTTATTTTCCACTTTTATATTATTTTTGGGACTAACCTATTAACCGGAGGCCTAGCCCAGAATTGTTGTTTTTTGCCTATTTCAGTATTTCGGAGAAACAGAATATCAAACGGAGTCCAAACGGAATGAAACCTTCGGGAACGTGATTTTTTCACCGAACGTGCTCCAGGATACTTGGACCCTACGCCAAGGCATCAGAGAGGCGGTCACAGGGTGGGAGGCGCCCCCCCCTAGGGCGCGCCCCCTGCCTCGTGGGCCCCTCGGAGCTCCACCGACGTACTCCTTCCTCCTATATATACCTACGTACCCCCAAACGATCATAAGAGGAGCAAAAGACCTAATTCCACCGCCGCAACTTTCTCTATCCACGAGATCCCATCTTGGGGCCTGTTCCGGAGCTCCGCCGAAGAGGGCCGTCATCACGGAGGGCTTCTACATCATCATAGCCCCTCCGATGAAGTGTGAGTAATTTACCTCAGACCATCGGGTCCATAGTTAGTAGCTAGATGGCTTCTTCTCTCTTTTTGGATCTCAATACAAAGTTCTCACCCTCTCTTGTGGAGATCTATTCAATGTAATCTTCTTTTTGCGGTGTGTTTGTTGAGACCGATGAATTGTGGGTTTATGATCAAGTATATCTATGAATAATATTTGAATCTTCTCTGAATTCTCTTATGTATGATTGGTTATCTTTGCAAGTCTCTTCGAATTATCCGTTTGGTTTGGCCAACTAGATTGGTAGTTCTTGCCATGGGAGAAGTGCTTAGCTTTGGGTTCGATCTTGCGGTGTCCTTTCCCAGTGACAGAAGGGGCAGCAAGGCACGTATTGCATCATTGCCACTGAGGATAACAAGATGGGGTTTATTTCATATTGCATGAATTTATCTCTCTACATCATGTCATCTTGCTTAAAGCGTTACTCTGTTTTTAACTTAATACTCTAGTTGCATGCTGGATAGCAGTCGATGAGTGGAGTAATAGTAGTAGATGCAGAATCGTTTCGGTCTACTTGTCACGGACGTGATGCCTATATACATGATCATGCCTAGATATTCTCATAACTATGCTCAATTTTGTGAATTGCTCAACAGTAATTTGTTCACCCACCGTAGAATACTTGTGCTCTTGAGCGAAGCCACTAGTGAAACCTATGGCCCCCGGGTCTATTCTCATCATATCAATCTCCATCACTTTAATCTTGTTTTTCTTTTTACTTTGCCTTTACTTTTCACTTTGCATCTTTATACCAAAAATACCAAAAATATTATATCTATCAGATCTCACTCTCGTAAATGACCGTGAAGGGATTGACAACCCCTAATCGCGTTGGTTGCGACTAGCTATCGTTTTGTGCAGGTACGAGGGACTTGAGTGTGGCCTCCTACTGGATTGATACCTTGGTTCTCAAAAACTAAGGGAAATACTTACGCTACTCTGTTGCATCATCCCTTCCTCTTCGGGGGAAAACCAATGCAAGCTCAAGAGGTAGCAAGAAGGATTTCTGGCGCTATGGGAGTCCTGGATTAGGGGGTCTCCGGATAGCCGGACTATCTCCATTGGCCGGACTGTTAGACTATGAAGATACAAGATTGAAGACTTCGTCTCGTGTCCGGATGGGACTCTACTTGGCATGGAAGGCAAGCTAGGCAATACGTATATGGATATCTCCTCCTTTGTAACCGACCTTGTGTAACCCTAACCCTCTCCGGTGTCTATATAAACCGAAGGGTTTTAGTCCGTAGGACAACAATCACAACAGACAATCATACCATAGGCTAGCTTTTAGGGTTTAGCCTCTCTGATCTCGTGGTAGATCTTCTCTTGTAACACCCATATCATCAATATTAATCAAGTAGGACGTAGGGTTTTACCTCCATCAAGAGGGCCCGAACCTGGGTAAAACTTCGTGTCCCTTGTCTCCTGTTACCATCCGGCATAGACGCACAGTTCGGGACCCCCTACCCGAGATCCGCCGGTTTTGACACCGACATTTGTGCTTTCATTGAGAGTTCCTCTGTGTCGTCACCGTTAGGCTTGATGGCTCCTACTATCATCGATAGCGATGCCGTCCAGGGTGAGACCTTTCTCCCCGGACAAATCTTCGTATTCGGCGGCTTTGCAGTGCGGGATAATTCGCTTGGCCATCTGGAGCAGATTGAAAGCTACGCCCTTGGCCATCAGGTCAGATTTGGAGGTTTGAACTACATGGCCGACATCCGCGGGGACTTGATCTTCGACGGATTCGAGCCACCGCCGGGCGCGCCGCACTGTCTCAATGGTTATGACCTAGCTCTACCATCGGACGGTACTCCAGAGGCCACGCCCACACCAGCTCCGACCCTTAACTCGGAGCCAACTGCGCCAATTTAGGACGGGTGGCTAGACACCGCCTCAGGGGCTGCAGTCTCGATGGCGATCGAGCTGAACACCAGCATAATCCTCTGCGCAGCCCGTGACTCCAAGGTGCCGGACTCTCTTCCGGACCCCGAACCATCTGCGCCCCTGCCAATTGAATCCGAGTGGGCGCCGATCATGGAATTCACCGCTGTGGATATCTTTCAGCACTCGCCCTTCGGCGACATTCTGAATTCACTAAGGTCTCTCTCTTTGTCAGGAGAGCCCTAGCCGGATTATGGCCAACAGGACTGGGATGCGGACGATGAAGAAATTCGACGCCCACCTACCACCCACTTTGTAGCCACTATCGATGATTTAACCGACATGCTCGACTTCAACCCCGCAGACATCGACGGTATGGAAAACGATGCGGGAGGCAAAGATGAACCACCGCCCATAGGGCGCTGGACGTCCACTTCATCATATGACGTATACATGGTGGACACACCAAAATAAGACGATGACAAGGAATGGAAGGACGCACCGAAGGCTTGTTCCCTCGAGAAGTAGTCAAAGCGGCGGCGCAAGCGCCGCCCCAATCCCGCCTCGCCAGAAACAACGATCACACAGACCCAGCGTTGGAGCAGGGCGAACCACTGCCGGACCACGGCAATATGGAGAATCAAACCGAACAAACCAATTCTGTCAAAGATAATAGTCCGGACGACACAACGCCGGACAGGCACCCGGAGCAGCAGAATGCCCGTCAAAGGCTTGTTGCCACCGCAAGGAGTCAAAACAGTAAACGTGTTACACGTGATCAATGGAAGAAACAAAACGGCACTCCCAGAAAAATGCGCCCGAAGGCCCATCACCGCAGAGTCCTGCCACTGGTCATCTCAACCGATCACTTTCGACCATCATGATTACTCAGCAAGTATACGGTGTGCAGGATGGGCTGCCCTGGTATTAGACCCAATAATTGGCGGATACCGCTTCGCACGAGTCCTGATGGACGGTGGCAGCAGTCTAAACCTGATATACCAGGATACAATCCGCGAAATGGGGATAGACCCAACAAAAATTCGCTATAGCAATATTACCTTTAAAGAAGTAACGCCAGGCCCAGGGGCTCGTTGCACGGGCTCCCTGCTACTAAAAGTTATATTTGGCCTCCCCGATAAGTTCCGTAGT
This sequence comes from Triticum aestivum, assembly GCF_018294505.1. Lineage (NCBI taxonomy): Eukaryota > Viridiplantae > Streptophyta > Magnoliopsida > Poales > Poaceae > Triticum > Triticum aestivum. The sequence continues at coordinate 169,197,413 of NC_057812.1, forward strand.
GAACATCTAACCTTCTACATCGCTCCGTTCCAAAGTGGCTATCAAGCACTACTCGGACGCGAAGCTTTTGCTCGCTTTAATGCAATACCACACTACGCTTCCCTCACACTCAACCGGTCCACATGGCATCATTACAGTGAACGGAAGTATTAAGCGATCTCTGCGCACTGAAGAGCGTGCGACTACCCTGGCATCTACACACTAAAAATTGCCCCACCAGCTAAAGCATTTAGCAGGTCGTCACGACCTCGGACACGACTAGACGAGTCCGGCGAAGCCATATGCAATTTATACTGGATCAATAATCACACCCCTATTACAAATACAAGGGGCTCCACGAGCGCAGACAAGCGGCGATTCTTACTTACCTAGAATTATAAATAATTTATTTAAAAAACTATCTTTTCGCATGACAACTTTCTTCACCTCAACTCCTCTCTTTTACAGATGATCATCGTGCTACACCCGTCCAGGATACGGCACAACGGAGACACACGTGCAGATGTGCAGCAGGGACCCGCTCCAAGGATTCTTTTTAGATTAAGACCCTGCATAAACCTCTTTTACTGTCTCTTGTTGATACATATCCACCGACTTCTCAGCAAAATTGAGAAGGATGCTGACGTCTTGGCATGTGGCCACGTCAGAAGAATGCACGTACCTGGACACAAGGGGCTTCTTACAAGCGGCACTATTTCAGCCCGGTTTATACCATAAAGACCGAATACCTTAGGGAGTGTTCGGCGTCGCGAGTTCGGCCTTATATGCATCAGCTCCGAATCATTGTCTTTGGTCAAATGTTGGGTTTGCCCGGATCCTGTGTTTGCTGCCTTACGTTCCACTTTACCAGCTAAGGTAGCACCAGGAGAACTACTGCGATTGTGCCCTGGTTCATCCAGACGAGCGCCTCAGTAGAGAAAGCCGAAAACTGACTGTCATGATATAGCGTGAGACTGGTCAACCACTCGATGACCTATCGGAATGTTAGAATTCCTCCTCCTTAACGAAGGGCCGCTTTCCAGCCAAGCATATACGCACCCCGCGATCGGGAGAGTGCGGAGCCACCAGGGGCTATCTAGTAGCCCCACTGTCAAACTCCTATGGCTAAGTGAAAGTGTTCAAGCATTATAGTCCGGTTGCCTCACTCGCTGCGCTATCACCTCCTTATCAGGACCAAGACATTGTGTGAACATGTGTTTTTTGCGAGCACCTCCGCATTATATGCGTGGGGGTTGAAGCCGACGGCTGCAATCTTTCAGGTTATACACATGTATACATAAACGGCCGCACAGGAGGCATCATACTACTTCCAGGAAAAAGTATAAACACAGCCTTATAAAAACTTCATAAAAGCATTATGTTTACAATGAGAATACATATCACTCAAACATAATATTTTTCGAGCACTGGGCCTCTATCAGACGAGCACCCTCGAGAACTTCCTTGAAATAGTGTTCGGCAGCCACACGACCTATGGCCGAACCCTGCGCCGCAACAGTGGTAGCGTCCATCTCCGCCCAGTATGCTTTAACACGGGCATGGGCCATCCGCGAGCCTTCTATGCACACCGACCTCTTCATCGCATTAATGCGCGGCACCGCATCAAGGAGCTGCTCACTAAGCCGAAATAGCTGTTCGACTTAGGCCCTTCCGGCCATAGTTGATCCACAACAGACCTCATGGCGAGTCCGGACAACCTATTCAGTTCGGCCCATTCGGCTAGTTGGTCAGTCAATGAAGGCGGACGCTCTGGAATGTGGAATTGCATCCAGAATAGCTTGTCCACTTCACGATCTGTCTGGCCTTGGAAGTACTTGGCCGCATTGGCAGCGCTCGCCGCCAAATCCATATGCACATCTGCCGAGCTCCACAGCCGATCCATAGGGGCATACCGTGGATCCCGAACTTCCTCCGTAACATGAAGGGTTTTCCAGCCGCCATATCCCCGGCTTCCCGCAGCTCCTCCTTCTTCGCTCTCACAGTAGAACGGGTGTCTTTGTCTGCCGCCGCGGCCTTCTCAAGGTCCGTTGCCTTCGCTTGGTTCTCTTTCTCACGGACCCGGCAACGGTCGGCAATGTCTTTCAATTCTACGGCCATCTTGGCCATCTTCTCTTGGCTCTCGCAATGTGCGGCCTTCTCGGCTTTCAACTCTTCGGCCGCCTTCAAAGCAGCCACATTACTACTCCTCGCTTGTTCCTTGGCTCGGGCAAGTTCCGCCCGCAAGGCTTCCACGGTGGCAGCTCCATCTGCAGTCACAACATATTAAAGATATTGGCATTATGCTGCTCTTACTATGTGGCGTTCACTGGATAATAACACTTACCCTGTGCCTCGTCAAGCCTCTTGTTAACAAGCTTGATGTCGGCGTCTACCGCATCCAGTTGCCGTTTTAATTGGGCAAACTCCCTAGTCCGGCTAGCCACCGGAGCTCCCACCACTTGCACATAAAGGCAGATTGGTTGTTGCCTGGGTATTTGATCCTCTGTTCGCCGTCGTTCTCGACGACAACCAGAGTCTCAGGGGCTACTATAACATGTGCAGTACTATCACATATTATCTCACATACCTCAAAGCCTGCCAATAGACTCATAAAGGCTTCATGTAATCCACTTTCAGCGGACGAGATTCTCTCCATCACCGTACCCATCAGCGTAAGGTGCTCTTCTGAGATGGACGCTCGCCCCATCAACTCCCTTAGAACGTCCGACCGCACACCAAACGGTGTCGGACTCTTTCGTATGTTCTCTTCGGGAGCCGGACACTGGGGACCTTGGGGGTCTACGGGATTATCTTCTGGCCTCACCGGATCCGGAGAGGCCCTCCGCGACGACACTTCGGGGTCGCCCACTTCTGGAGCGGAGGACTCCGGGGGAGGCATTTCGCTCTCCATCATCTCTGGAAGAAGATCCCCCGAAGACGAGCTCATTTGAGAGGGGCTAAGGCCCGAACTGCAAGATAGATGCGGTGGTTATTTTCTCAGAGGAAAAAGATAACATACCCTTACTACTAAAATATTTTGGATCACTTACCACTCGTTGGAGGGCTGATCCCCCCGCGGACTCTGCGCGGCAAAAGCACCCCCCAAGGCAGGACCCTCAGTGGGATACCTCTTCTCCCGTTTGGAGGCTTCGGCTTCCGGATCCTCGGAAGCAGTCCTTTTCCTCCCCCGATCATCCTCCTTCATGGAGACGCTCGCTCCCTCGGTTGGAGCGGATAGCAATGGGGGCCTGCGTCCGCCCATATTATCTCCCTCGGTATCTTCCTTCAAGGGCTCCGGACAAGGTGTGACCTCGAGCATCTTCTCCAATACCGGATTTTCCAAACCCTCAGCGAGGGGAGCCAAGCACCGGATCATCTTCGCCTTTGTTAGCTAGTCCTGGTCAAAAAGCGGACTCTCAGAAATAACTTTGAATAAAAGATAATGTGTTCGACGGGGAGATTTCTTACTTGTTCGGCGACGCGGTTACTGCTCAGGCCCGCGTCCTCGGTGATATCCAGACATTCCACTTGGGGTCCGAAGAATGACTTGTACATTTCCTCGTGCATCAGGCCGAGGAAACTTTGAATGGCATGTGGTCCCTCTGGGTTGAACTCCCACAAACGCAGGGGCCGGCGTTTGCAAGGCTGGACTTGGCGAACCAGCATAACTTGTATCACCGCAACCAAATTGAAATCTCCCTCGAAGAGATCTCGGATGCGGCTTTGCAGTATAGGCACGTCCTTGGCTGGACCCTGGCTCAGACCCCTGCTAATCCATGACATCAGTTGTGGTGGGGGGCCCAAGCGGAAAGCGGGGGCAGCCGCCCACTTGGTACTTCTGGGAGCCGTGACATAAAACCACTCCCGTTGCCATAATTCGGGAACCTCTTGGCCATGGAGCTCCTGCCATCTTGCCTATTGATGCACCTCTGCACGCTGCTTGTTGCCCCTTGATCATCTTCGGCCTTACTTCAAAGGTCTTGAGCCACAGGCCAAAGTGAGGGGTAACACGGAGAAAGGCCTCACACATGACAATACATGTCGTAATGTGGAGAAAGGAGTCCGGGGCTAGATCGTGGAAATCTAACCCGTAATAGAACATCAAGCCCCTGACGAAAGGATCCAGAGTGAGGCCTAGACCTCGGAGGAAGTGGGAGATGAACACAACATTCTCGTTGGGTTCGGGAGTAGGGACGACCTGCCCTCTAGCAGGCAGCCGATGCGAATCTTCGGCGGTTAGATATCTGGCCCCCCTCAACTTCTTAATGTCCTCCTCCGTAACGGAAGAGGGCGTCCATCGGCCTCGAAGGCTGGATCCGTACATGGTTGAAGGTCCAGAGCACCTAACCCGAGCTTTGGGTGTTAGAACTCGAGGTGGGGGAAGGGTTTGGTTGAGCACGGGAGGGAAAAAGCGAAAACCTTGTCCCCTTATAAAGAGGGTGAATATGAAGCGTCCCCTCCATAGCCGTTTAGGACTTACCCATAATCTAGGAGTCCTAGACACGGTTGGGTTACCCACGAACCGCACTAATGAGAATCCCCTAATTAGGGGAACACGATCTCCGCTTCGGCAAGACGTGTCAAGAAACTGCTTCGCGTTATGTGCGGGGCTGGTTAAATGAAACGGTTCGAATAATCACCGGGCCATGACATGACGTCATGTTACCAAAACAAGCTGGCGGATTAGATCTGCGAAGACATTATTCTCTCTACGGTGAAAGGTGGAACTTATTTTGTAGGGTCGGACACTATCCTCGTATTCAAATTCTTTTGTGATGTATTCGGAGAAGGTACCCGCCTTGCAATGCCGAAGACAACTGCGCGCCGGACTCATCGTCATTGAAGCCTGGTTCAGGGGCTACTGTGGGAGTCCTGGATTAGGGGGTCTCCGGATAGCCGGACTATCTCCATTGGCCGGACTGTTAGACTATGAAGATACAAGATTGAAGACTTCGTCTCGTGTCCGGATGGGACTCTACTTGGCGTGGAAGGCAAGCTAGGCAATACGTATATGGATATCTCCTCCTTTGTAACCGAACTTGTGTAACCCTAACCCTCTCCGGTGTCTATATAAACCGAAGGGTTTTAGTCCGTAGGACAACAATCAAAACAGACAATCATACCATAGGCTAGCTTTTAGGGTTTAGCCTCTCTGATCTCGTGGTAGATCTACTCTTGTAACACCCATATCATCAATATTAATCAAGCAGGACGTAGGGTTTTACCTCCATCAAGAGGGCCCAAACCTGGGTAAAACTTCGTGTCCCTTGTCTCCTGTTACCATCCGGCCTATACGTACAGTTCGGGACCCCCTACCCGCGATCCGCTGGTTTTGACACTGGCAGGTGCCATTGCCGGGGAGTCTACGCAAAAAGTCAACATACCAAGTACCCATCACAATCCCTATCTCTCGCATTACATTATTTGCCATTTGCCTCTCGTTTTCCTCTCCCCCTCTTCACCCTTGCCGTTTTATTCGCCCTCTCTCTCTATCCTCCCTCTCCTTTACGCTTGCCTTTTTGTTTGTTCGTGTGCTAGTTTGTTTGCTTGTCGTCATGGCTAGTCTCATATCTTCTCCGTTGTCTCCCGAGAGGGAAGTTCCAAATTTTAAACAAAGGGAGGGAGAAAACCTAAAAGATGCTTGGTATAGAATTTGCAATGCTCAAAATAGATCTACCAGGAAGCAATCTACCTTAGTTCTTCTCCGCAATTTTTATGTAGGTGTTAATCCTTGGTATAGATATATCCTCGATACCATTACCGGAGGAAACTTCTTGGGTAGCCATACTTTTGATTCTTATAATGCTATGTTAGATTTATTTGGCTCACCACCTCTTTGGTTAATGGAACCATGTTAACTTTGGAGCATGTTATGCAAAGACTTGAAATTGTTGAAAATAAAGTTGCTACTATTGAATTAATTGAAAATCTAGATAAAAAGATCCACAATCAAATTACTCAATATGGATCTAAGGTAGGAATGACTTTGAAAAATATTAAGGAAAAGGAACCCATAGTTAATGAGAAGATAAACTTAGATTCTACTAGAATTGATAAACTTGAGGGTATCATTACAAACTTGGGAACCTCTTTTTATTCCGTAAAGAATACTCCAAGTCCTCCTACTAAAATTGCCAAGCTTATGTATGTTCCTAAAAATAAGGGTGAATCATCTAGTAAGGAAACTGCGGATCTTAAATCTATAAGTATTCATCCCAATATTTTTGATGTCATTAAGGAACCAATTGCTACAAATGAATTTTTCGATCTTGTGCCTAAAAGTTTGATAGTCACTAGAAAGAAAGAAATTCCTAAGGGAAATAGATGCATCATCGAAGAATTGCCTATCAAAGATGGCAATACCTAGATCTATCCTCGCTTTTATGCCTAGCTAGGGGCGTTAAACGATAGCGCTTGTTGGGAGGCAACCCAATTTTATTTTTATTCCTTCCTTTTTGCTCCTGTTTAGTAATAAGTAAATTATTTAGCCTCTGTTTTGGTTGTGTTTTTTGTGTTTAATTAGTGTTTGTGCCAATTAGAACCGTTGGGAAGACTTGGGGAAAGTCTTGTTGAACTTGCTGTAAAAAACAGAAACTTTAGCGCTCACGAGAACTGCTGTAATTTTTATTTAAAGAGTGATATTTAGTTAATTCTTTTTGAAGATGATTAATAGATAAAATCCTCACGTCCAGCAATTTATTTTAGAATTTTTGGGGTTCCAGATCTTGCGCTAGCTACAGATTACTACAGACTGTTCTGTTTTTGACAGATTCTGTTTTTCGTGTGTTGTTTGCTTATTTTGATGAATCTATGGCTAGTAAAATAGTTTATAATCCATAGAGAAGTTTGAATACAGTAGGTTTAACACCAATATAAATAAATAATGAGTTCATTACAGTACCTTGAAGTGGTCTTTTGTTTTCTTTCGCTAACGGAGCTCACGAGTTTTCTACTTTAAGTTTTGTGTTGTGAAGTTTTCAAGTTTTGGGTGAATTCTTTTGATGGATTATGGAACAAGGAGTGGCAAGAGCCTAATCTTGGGGATTCCCATGGCACCTCCATGTAGCGACCTGACCCGAATGGATCAAGTCTCTGTGCTTAAGTGTCATCCCTGGATCGGTATGCTGACACACACAGTACTCGAAGGATTTATAATAGAGGTAAATCAGATGTATAAAGTAACGTAAATACTATTACCTCAATCCATATAGCGGAAGCAACAAGGTTGTGGATTCCCATCAACACCAACGACAAAGTTGAGTGTAGAAATCGTAACCCTAACGTATCACTTACTCGTCGTAAGATAATCCTACAACATGAGACGTTGCAGCCCGAAACGGGTCAGTACATTGAATGTACTGGAAAATTCACACCATAGAGAAAATGATGAACAATGGCTATCACTATATGCATATATGGCTGGTGGAAAAGCTCTATGGTTATAAGGTTTTTGCGTAAAGCCAATTTTTCCCTACTGCAAAGGAATACATTTTAATTAACTATCATGGTAGTTGTTGAACATTGAGAATGGTTGACAGCATTCTCAATCCCAATTAAGTAACATCATTAAACGCAACAATATTCATTTAAAGTAACATGATGAGATCAACAGGATAATCCAAGAACTAGATACTCAAGATGTCCATAACCGGGGACACGGCTAATCATGATTAGTTTGTACACTCTGCAGAGGTTTGTGTACTTTTCCCCACATGACTCGATCGCCTCCGTTTGTCTTCTCGCACTACATGGTGTTTGAGAAACGGATGACCGAGACATAGTCTGTCAGAAGCGCTAGCACCTTACATGTGGGTAGACCGTACCACCTACAACCCCTACATCTGCTAGTCCACCCCGTAAGAGTTCGCACAACTTAGTCAACTATGCCAGAGCTCATAGTAGCATGTGGCTACACACGGAAGTTTCTAGCATGAATTGTCTTATGATCCCTTTGAGCCTGGGTGGCGGTCCAAAATAAAACAGGCAAGTCCTGATAGACATCAGGTGCCTCAATCCACCCAGATGTGTGTTTAAGTGGCCACATTAGATAAACCATTAAAATTATCAACTCACATCTGTCATGGATATCACTCACCCAATCCACGTCTACTAGCATAGCATGGCATAATAAGCAAACGTAGAAGTAACTCCCAAAGGTTTCATAATAATACAGGTGATAGGTAATACCTCATCTACTTCCCATCCCACAGTTTAATTAGATCCTAATCATGCAATGTGAGAAGATTGATCTAATGCAATAAAACATGGGTTGTAGAAAAGGTATGATCAAAGTGTTACTTGCCTGCAATGTTGATGAAGATGATTCACACTCAAAAATCTTGATAGCTCTACTCGTCACACTCTGGTCAATCTATCGTAAGCAAACAATAGTAACCACACATAAGCAATCACTCAAAAGATCAGAAAGATCGAAGAAGACGATTCGAAAACATCAAAACCAGGCAAATAACTCTTGCAACATAAAATAATTTCTAACAGTACCAAAATTATGTGAATTTGGCCTTATTAGAATGTTTAGGTCAAGAGCTTCGATTTGCAAAAAGAATCAACTCAAACGGAGTTACGGATAAAAAGATATGATCAAAAGAAGTTTGAATTCAAATCTGATCTAATTCAAATTTTAAAATTTTCAAAAACATGTTTGAGTTGGATTAATGGATAGAGGAGATCATAACGAAGAAGTGGGCGTTGGTTTCGTTGGATTTGGACTAACGAGTAAAAAGATGTGTCGTTTGAAGATCAGGGACTAAACTGTGAAGAAACTAATTACATACGGGTCCCTGGCTAAAATTAAAAAGAAAAGAAAAAAATACTAAATAATGAACGTTCATTACAGAACACTAACGAACGAATCCGTTCGCTGCGGTGAGTTAAAAAGTGACCGTTCGCAAATTAACTGGATTATATAAAAAAAGGGTTTTACAGAAAACCAGAGAAACCGAAAATTAAACCGGTCTTAGGTTCGGTTTAGTACCTGTTCGCATTGGTTTGACCTCGATGGCGACGGTGGCTAGATCAGCGGCGGCGGCTCTCCGATGAGGTGGGGCAAGGCGGCGCGGGCGGCGGCGTGCGGCGCGCGGTGCGGCAGCGAGCAGCGGGGAGCGGCGGCTTGCGGCAGCGGCCGTGGCTGCTAGCGGGGCGGCGGCGGCAAAGTACGGCGGCGTTGCGGCGGCTTGCGGCAGCGGCTGCGGGCTCCGGCGAGATGCGGCATGAGGGGCGGTGGCGCAGCGCTCGAGGGAGGAGAAACAGGGCCGGGCCCGGGGCACTTATAGGAGGGAGGGGAGAGGCGGCTTGGGGGAGGGGCAAGTCGAGGCGGCGGCGGAGTCCGGCCTCGTCACGGCGGCGGCGCGGGATGCGTGCGGGAGCCGGACTCGGGGACGAGCGGGCGAGCGGCGAGGCTGGCTGGGTGGGCCGGCTGGCTGGGCTTCGGCCCAGTTCGGTCGGTCCGAAAGTTTTTTTTAACATTTTCGCAGACAAGAAAATAAGCAAAAATAAAATGAAATAAAAATATAATATAGGCATATTATATATCCAAATTTTCAGAAAAAGAATATCTACAACATGAACATTTTTCTAGCATTAAATAAAATACACACAAATTCAGATAAATCAAAGAGTGCTACTGGTCTATTAAAATCCAACTAAAATCATTTTTAAAATACCAAAATGATTTCAAATTAATTTTTCTCCAATTTTCTAATGTAGGGAATCATGTTACCCTAATTTCCATATATTTTATTTTTGGAGAAAAATAATTTGAATAAAACTCAAATAACTCCAAATTGAAAATAAATCCAAAAGAACTTTGAATTTAATTCTTTGAAACTACCAATTCATATTTCATATAATTTGAAGAAGTCATTTTATCTTCTCTCATGAAAATCATTGAGTTGCATAAAGTTTCAGAATTGAAAATATTTTCAAATGAAATTCAAATATTTTCAACACCCCATGTCATTTAAATAAATGGAAGAAGTCATGTCATCTTCTCTCCAGGGTTTTGTGATGAAAAGAATTTGAATTCATGGAGATCACGAATGAAAAATGAAAGTTTGGGAAAGTCCTTTTATTCCCTCTCATTTAACTTTCAAAAGTTTCGAATTCACTCAGTTTCAGACAATCAATCAAACAATCAATCAAATCTATCTATTTATTATAACATTCCAAAATTTAGAATTTTGGGATGTTACACTCCAAGATAATCCAAGGACACCAAAAAGTCAAAGCTTGGGGATGCCCTGGAAGGCATCCCCTCTTTCGTCCACTTCCATCGGTAATTTACTTGGAGTTATATTTTTATTCCAACATGATATGTGTTTTTCTTGGAGCGTCTTGTATTATTTGTGTCTTTGTGTTTTAGTATGCCACAATCATCCTTGCTGTACACACCTTTTGAGAGAGCCATACATGAATTAAAATTGGATAGAATACTCTATGTGCTTCATTTATATCTTTTTGAGTAAAGTAATTTTATTCTATGTGCTTCACTTATATCTTTTGAGCTATGAGATTTTGCTCTATGTGCTTCACTTATATCTTTTGAGATATGAAATTTTTCTCTATGTGCTTCACTTAGATATTTTAGAGCACGGTGGGGGATTCGTTTTAAAGAAACTATTGATCTCTCATGCTTCACTTAAGTTATTTTGAGAGTCTCTTAATAGCATGGTAATTTGCTTAATAATAATATGCTTGGTATTCAAGATTTGTGAAATTTTCTTTTGAGTGTGTTGAATACTAAGAAAAGATTGAAGCATGATAATTGTTTTGAGATATGGAGGTGATAATATTAAGAGTCATGCTAGTTGAGTAGTTGTGAATTTAAAGAATACTTGTGTTAAAGTTTGTGATTCCCTTAGCATGCATGTATGGTGAACCGTGATGTGATGAAGTCAGAGCATGATTTATTTATTTATTGTCTTCCTTATGAGTGGCGGTCGGGGACGAGCGATGGTCTTTTCCTACCAATCTATCCCCCTAGGAGCATGTGCGTAATACATTGCTTTGATAACTTCTAGATTTTTGCAATAAGTATATGAGTTCTTTATGACTAATGTTGAGTCCATGGATTATACGCACTCTCACCCTTCCACCTTTGCTAGCCTCTCTAATACCGCGCACCTTTAGCCGGTATCATACACCCACCATATACCTTCCTCAAAACAGCCACCATACCTACCTATTATGGCATTTCCATAGCCATTCTGAGATATATTGCCATGCAACTTTCCACCGTTCCGTTTATCATGACACATTCATCATCGTCATATTGCATATCCCGGTACACCGCCGGAGGCATTCATATAGAGTCATATTTTGTTCTAAGTATCGAGTTGTAATTGTTGAGTTGTAACAAAAAATAAAAGTGTGATGATCATCATTTTTAGAGCATTGTCCCAAGTGAGGAAAGAATGATGGAGACTATGATTCCCCCATAAGTCGGGATGAGACTCCGGACTAAAAATAAATAAATTAGGCAAAAGAAGCCCAAATAAAAAAGAGGCCATAAAAAAAGAGAAAAGGCCCAAATAAAAAAAATAGAGAAAAAGAGAGAAGGGACAATGTTACTATCCTTTTACCACACTTGTGCTTCAAAGTAGCACCATGATCTTCATAATAGAGAGTCTCTCATGTTATCACTTTCATATACTAGTGGGAATCTTTCATTATAGAACTTGGCTTGTATATTCCAATGATGGGCTTCCTCAAATTGCCCTAGGTCTTCATGAGCAAGCAAGTTGGATGCACACCCACTTAGTTTCTTTTTGAACTTTCATATACTTATAGCTCTAGTGCATCTGTTGCATGGCAATCCCTACTCACTCACATTGATATCTATTGACGGGCATCTCCATAGCCCGTTGATACGCCTAGTTGATGTGAGACTATCTTCCCCTCTTTTTGTCTTCTCCACAACCACCATTCTATTCCACCTATAGTGCTATATCCATGGCTCACGCTCATGTATTGCGTGAAGATTGAAAAAGTTTTGAAAAAGTTACAGAATGAAACAATTGCTTGGCCTGTCATCGGGTTGTGCATGATTTAAATACTTTGTTTGGTGAAGATAGAGCATAGCCAGACTATATGATTTTGTAGGGATAACTTTCTTTGGCCATGATATTTTGAGAAGACATAATTGCTTTGTTAGTATGCTTGAAGTATTATTATTTTTATGTCAATATAAACTTTTGTCTTGAATCTTTCGAATCTGAATATTCATATCACAATTAAGAAGATTTGCATTGAAATTATGCCAAGTAGCACTCCGCATCAAAAATTCTCTTTTTATCATTTACCTACTCGAGGACGAGCAGGAATTAAGCTTGGGGATGCCTGATACGTCTCCAACGTATCTATAATTTTTGATTGCTCCATGCTATATTATCTACTGTTTTGGACTATATTGGGCTTTATTTTCCACTTTTATATTATTTTTGGGACTAAGCTATTAACCGGAGGCCTAGCCCAGAATTGCTGTCTTTTGCCTATTTCAGTATTTCGGAGAAACAAAATATCAAACGGAGTCCAAACGGAATGAAACCTTCGCGAACGTGTTTTTTTCACCGAACGTGATCCAGGAGACTTGGACCCTACGCCAAGGAATCAGAGAGGCGGTCACGGGGGTGGGGGAGCCCCCCCTAGGGCGCGCCCCCTGCCTCGTGGGCCCCTCGGAGCTCCACCGACGTACTCCTTCCTCCTATATATACCTACGTACCCCCAAACGATCAGAAGAGGAGCAAAAAACCTAATTCCACCGCCGCAACTTTCTGTATCCATGAGATCCATCTTGGGGCCTGTTCCGGAGCTCCGCCGGAGAGGGCTGTCATCACGGAGGGCTTCTACATCATCATAGCCCCTCCGATGAAGTGTGAGTAGTTTACCTCAGACCTTCGGGTCCATGGTTAGTAGCTAGATGGCTTCTTCTCTCTTTTTGGATCTCAATACAATGTTCTCCCCCTCTCTTGTGGAGATCTATTCGATGTAATCTTCTTTTTGCGGTGTGTTTGTTGAGATCGATGAATTGTGGGTTTATGATCAAGTCTATCTATGAATAATATTTGAATCTTCTCTGAATTCTCTTATGTGTGATTGGTTATCTTTGCAAGTCTCTTCGAATTATCCGTTTGGTTTGGCCAACTAGATTGGTAGTTCTTGCCATGGGAGAAGTGCTTAGCTTTGGGTTCGATCTTGCGGTGTCCTTTCCTAGTGACAGAAGGGGCAGCAAGGCACGTATTGCATCGTTGCCATCGAGGATAACAAGATGGGGTTTATTTCATATTGCATGAATTTATCTCTCTACATCATGTCATCTTGCTTAAAGCGTTACTCTGTTTTTAACTTAATACTCTAGATGCATGCTGGATAGCGGTTGATGAGTGGAGTAATACTAGTAGATGCAGAATCATTTCGGTCTACTTGTCACGGACGTGATGCCTATATACATGATCATGCCTAGATATTCTCATAACTATGCTCAATTCTGTCAATTGCTCAACAGTAATTTGTTCACCCACCATAGAATACTTATGCTCTTGAGAGAAGCCACTAGTGAAACCTATGGCCCTCGGGTCTATTCTCATCATATCAATCTCTATCACTTTAATCTTGTTTTGCTTTTTTACTTTGCTTTTAGTTTTCACTTTGCATCTTTATACCAAAAATACCAAAAATAATATATCTATCAGATCTCACTCTCGTAAGTGACCGTGAAGGGATTGACAACCCCTAATCGCGTTGGTTGCGAGTAGCTATCATTTTGTGCAGGTACGAGGGACTTGAGCGTGGCCTCTTACTGGATTGATACCTTGGTTCTCAAAAACTGAGGGAAATACTTACGCTACTCTGCTGCATCATGCCTTCCTCTTCGGGGAAAACCAACGCAAGCTCAAGAGGTAGCAGTTATCTTTGCAAGTCTCCTTGAATTATCAGTTTGGTTTGGCCTACTAGATTGATCTTTCTTGCAATGGGAGAAGTGCTTAGCTTTGAGTTCAATCTTGCGGTGCTCGATCCCAGTGACAGAAAGGGAAACGACAGGTATTGTATTGTTGCCATAGAGGATAAAAAGATGGGGTTTATATCATATTGCTTGAGTTTATCCCTGTACATCATGTCATCTTACCTAATGTGTTACTCTGTTCTTATGAACTTAATACTCTAGATGCATGCTGGATAGCAGTCGATGTGTGGAGTAATAGTAGTAGATGCAGGCAGGACTCAGTCTACTTGTCACGGATGTGATGCCTATATACATGATCATGCCTAGATATTCTCATAATTATTCGCTTTTCTATCAATTGCTCGACAGTAATTTGTTCACCCACTGTAATACTTATGCTATCTTGAGAGAAGCCACTAGTAAAACCTATGGCCCCCGGGTCTATTCTCCATTATATTAATCTTCCGTCAACAAGCTATTTCAATTACCTTTTATTTTGCAATCTTTATCATAAAAATACCAAAAATCTTATTTTATCATCTCTATCAGATCTCACTCCCGTAAGTGACCATGAAGGAATTGACAACCCCTTTATCATGTTGGTTGCGAGGTTCTTATTTGTTTGTGTAGGTACGAGGGACTTGTGTGTGGCCTCCTACTGGATTGATACCCTGGTTCTCAAAAACTGGGGGAAATACTTACGCTACTTTGTTGCATCACCCATTCCTCTTCAAGGGGAAACCAATGCAGTGCTCAAGAGGTAGCAAGAAGGATTTCTGGCGCCGTTGTCGGGGAGTCCACGCACAAGTCGAGACATACCAAGTACCCATCACAAACTCTTATCCGTCGCATTACATTATTTACCATTTGCCTCTCATTTTCCTCTTCCCCACTTCACCCTTGCCATTTTATTCGCCCTTTTTCCATTCCCCTTCTCTTCTCTAGTTCGCCTCTTTTTGTTTGCCTTTTTCTTGCTTGTGTGTTAGATGGTTTGCCGCGATGGCCTTACCAAAACATTTTGGTCTTCACCTTAGAAGGTTGGAAGAAATTGAAAACAACGTTAGAAGTTTTATGTCCTTGCAGTTTGAGCATAATAATTTCTTTAGAAATGAGCTTAAAGAACAAAAAAGTTTTATAGGGTACATGAATAAAGAGCTCGATGATATGTCTAAAGAATTTTATGGTTTGAAATCTCAGTTCGCTCATCTTGAAAACTTAATAGCCCAAATTTCGGATAAGCAGGACACCTTAGTTAATAAGATGGCCGCCAAACCGGAAGAACTTGATGGTAATAAGGATGAAGATCTAAAAGTTATTGATGTGTCCCCTATTAAATCTTTGTTTTGCAATATGAATCTTGATAATGATGGGACTGGAGATGAGTCAACTTTAGTTAGAAGGCGTCCCAATGATTCAGACTTTTTAGATCTGCAAAAATTGATAAAAGTGGGATGGGAGAGGTCAAAACTTTAAATAGAAATGAACCCACTATCTTGTATTTCAAGTAATTTAATTATGATAATTGTTCTTTAATAGATTGTATTTCCTTGTTGCAATCCGTACTAAATTCTCCGCATGCTTATAGTCAAAACAAAGCTTTTACTAAACATATCGTTGATGCTTTAATGCAATCCTATGAGGAAAAGCTTGAATTGGAAGTTTCTATCCCTAGAAAACTTCATGATGAGTGGGAACCTTCTATTAAAATTAAGATTAAAGATCATTAATGCTATGCTTTATGTGATTTGGCTGCTAGTGTTTCCATGATTCCTAAAACTTTGTGTGATTTGCTAGGTTTCCGTGAATTTGATGATTGTTCTTTAAACTTGCATCTTGCGGATTCCACCATTAAGAAACCTATGGGAAGAATTAATGATGTTCTTATTGTTTCAAATAGGAATTATGTGCCCGTAGATTTCATTATCCTTGATATAGATTGCAATCCTTCATGTCCTATTATTCTTGGTAGACCTTTCCTTAGAACGATTGGTGCAATTATTGATATAAAGATGGGAATATTAGATTCCAATTTCCGTTAAGGAATGCCATGGAACACGTTCCTAGAAAGAAAATTAAATTACCTTATGAATATATTATGAGAGCCACTTATGGATTGCATACCAAAGATGATAATACCTAGATATATCCTTGCTTTTATGACTAGCTAGGGGCATTAAACGATAGCGCTTGTTGGGAGGCAACCCAATTTTATTATTTTTCTTATTTTTTGATTCTTTTTAGTAATAATAATTCATCTAGCCTCTGTTTAGATGTGGTTTTATGATTTTAATTAGTGTTTGTGCCAAGTACAACCTTTGGGAAGACTTGGGGAAAGTCTTTGTGATCTTGCTGTAAAAAACAGAAACTTTAGCGCTCACGATAATTGCTGCCATTTTTTACTGGAGAGTGATATTTAGTTAATTCTTCTTCAAGATGATTAATAGATAAATTACTCACGTCCAGAAATTTATTTTAGAATTTTTGGGGTTCAAGAAGTATTCAAAACCTACAGATTACTACAGACTATTCTGTTTTTGACAGATTATGTTTTTGTGTGTTGTTTGCTTATCTTGATGAATCTATGGCTAGTAATAGAGTTTATGAACCATAGAGAAGTTGGAATACAGTAGGTTTAAGACAAATATAAATAAAAAATGAGTTCATTACAGTACCTTGAAGTGGTGGTTTGTTTTCTTTTACTAACGGAGCTCACGAGATTTTCTTTTAAGTTTTGTGTTGTGAAATTTTCAAGTTTTGGGTAAAGATTTGATGGATTATGGAACATGGAGAGGCAAGAGCCTAAGCTTGGAGATTCCCAAGGCACCCCAAGGTAAAATCCAAGGACAACCAAAAGCCTCAGCTTGGGGATGCCCCGGAAGGCATCCCCTCTTTCATCTTCGTCGATCGGTAACTGTACTTGGAGCTATATTTTTATTCACCACATGATATGTGTTTTGCTTAGAGTGTCTTGTATGATTTGAATATTTGATTTTTAGTTTACCACAATCATCCTTGATGTACACACCTTTTGGGAGAGACACACATGAATTGGAATTTATTAGAATACTCTATGTGCTTCACTTATATCTTTTGAGCGAGATAATTTTGCTCTAGTGCTTCGCTTATATCTCTTAGAGCATGGCGGTGGTTCTATTTTATAGAAATAATTTATCTCTCATGCTTCACTTATATTATTTTGAGAGTCCTTTAGAACATCATGGTAATTTGCTTTGGTTATAAATTTTAAATAGTAAGAGAAGTTGGATGCTTGATAGTTGTTTTGAGATATAAAGGTGGTAATATTAGAGGTGTGCTAGTTGAGTAATTGTGAAATTGAGAAATACTTGTGTTGAAGTTTGGAAGTCCCGTAGCATGCAGGTATGGTAAACGTTGTGTGACAAATTTGAAGCATGAGGTGTTCTTTGATTTCTTTCCTTATGAGTGGCGGTCGGGGACGAGCGATGGTCTTTTCCTACCAATCTATCCCCCTAGGAGCATGCACGTAGTGCTTGGTTTTGATGACTTGTAGATTTTTTCAATAAGTATGTGAGTTCTTTACGACTAATGTTGAGTCCATGGATTATACGCACTCTCACCTTCCATCATTGCTAGCCTCTTCGGTACCGTGTGTCGTGGGTTTGTCATGGCAGATGTCCTCATGAAAGGACTTAGTCGTGGAGCCATCGCTACGGGTTAGCTTAAAGGGGTTAAATCGGACAAGGGACACGAGGGATTTTATACTAGTTCGGCCCCTTTGATGAAGGTAAAAGCCTACGTCTAGTTGTGTTTGGTATTACTGGGTTTCGAGGACCAGGGAGCGAATCCTCTTTGCCTGGCTCTCGAATTGTTGTGTGTTGTCCCTAAACCGCTATCGGGTCGTCCCTTTATATACATAGGTTGACGCCCGCCGGTTTACAGAGTCCCAAGGCCGGATCATAAACGCGTACGGCTCGGTCTCTATCCTTCCTATCTTACAATGCAAGTTATATGGGAAAGTCAGTTTACATCTACAGGCCTTAACTCGCCTTTGGTCCTTGGGCCTTCGTAAAGCGCTACCATCCTTACGTCTTCATGGGCTTCTAATATTCATGGATTTAATCCGGCTACTCCTGACCGGTTTACATCCAGTAGTAATATCCCCAACTTTAGGCCCCAGATTGATTTGAACTTGTTCATGTCAATCTTCAACACTTAGAAAAAAATTCTTCCCTTGCATCTTCACCTTGATCTTGTAAACCATCGTGACGTTATACTCTAGGATCATGTTAAATCGCCATGACGTCACTTTGTTATTTAAAAATGATACATCTCACCTTCATTTCCTCCGACAATCAAGGCGGCCGCCCCTGCTCGGTATCCAGTATTCGGGCTCCTCGATTCTCGCACCTGTCACCTCCCCCTTTACCTTATAAATAGGGCCAAGGGTCATTTCCTTTGTCCCCTCTGTCTCCTCGCTTCCTCTTCCTCATTGCGACACCCCTGCACCCGAGCACCGCCACCGTCGCCGAGCTTCGCTTCCGGTTCTGCGTTGGCCACTACATCAACCTGGTCGCACCAGAGAGCCGCGGCGTACCTCCGCTGCTTCAACAGCCGCTGTAAGTCCTTCCCTTTCCTCATCTGTAGATCTACCTAGGGTTTCAGTGTTCATCGAAGTTCATCGAAGCTCCGGCACTGTTTTTCCCTGTTCCTCCTTAGTCCATGGATAAAAACCTCAAGCTTGATGTATTCCGTGTAATAGCTATAGCATTCCTTATCTTCTGCTATCACAACAAACCCTTATGCGCATAAAAACTGATCTGGACCTTTGTGAACCGCTTTGGGACCAACCTTTTTAGGTCTAAATCTTTTTGCTTTTCCTATCTTACGGCAGATCCAAAATTTCCATGTAATCTTGTGAAACCTGTTTTACCTTACCTAGTCGTTCTTGCCTTAGATCTCTATCTTATTTATCACATAGGCGGTTTAGCTTTGTAGAAAGCAATCTATCACATACCATTAGTCCCCTGGTAAACCGGAAATCCCTTTATCTCTGTTGTCATACTCCGGTTTAATAATATGTGTATATCTCTTTTTCCACTTATCACCTTGTCATTCATAATTATATCATCCTCCTGTTTACCAATCTTACATACTTGAATTCCTTTATTCTGTTGCACCTTATACACCACTATGAATGAATTGTTAAACCGGCATTTCTTTCCAGCCTTTCACTTGCAATGGCCAAGCAGTTTTATTCCTACAACTGGGCTCCCTCCCGGGTCACACAGGAGCAACTGAATGGAATGGTTAAGATTGGCACCTTACCAAAGAAGAATGAGATCCGTTGGCGAGTTCCTGGGCTGGAAAATCCTCCCACCCCTAAGCAGGGTGAGGTAGTGGTGTTTGTTGACCACATAGGCCGTGCTTTCAAACCGCCCGGGTCAAAGTTTTTCCGAGATGTGCTTGCCAGCTTTCAACTCCACCCTCAAGATATTGGACCCAACTCGGTATCCAATATATGCAACTTTCAAGTTTTCTGTGAAGTGTACCTACAAGAAGTGCCAACTGTGGAGCTGTTCCGGGATTTCTTCCATATGAACCGGCGCACTGAATTTGTAGACGGACCCAATACTAAACTTGGTGGTGTCTCCATTCAAAAAAGGAAAGAGGTTGAATTTCCTCATGCCAAGCTGCACAGTCACCCCAAAGAGTGGAATCAAACTTAGTTCTACTGTAAAGATACCTCCCCTGAAGATGAGAATCCTCTGCCGGGTTACCGTGCCCACCGGCTTGCCAATACTCATCCACTTCCACAACGCCTAAGTGCCCAGGAACATGCCCCGTTTGCACCTCAACTCGCCAAGCTGAGAGCCTTCTTGGCCAACAATTTAACAGGCATAGACTTTGTCCATTGTTGGATATCTTGGAGCATCTTGCCGTTAAGTCGCCGCTCCGGCTTAATGTGTGAGTATACTGGTGAAGTAGAAGACTCCCAACGTCATATCAATATTCAGCTAACAGATGAAGAAGTTAGTGAAGCTGTCAAGAAAATATTGAACGAGTCAGAAGCTGTCTACCGCCAAACCGGATTAGACCCTTTTTACACGAAAAACAAACCGCCTGCTGTAAGCATTGTTCTTCCGCTTTACACTTGATATCTTTATACTATCCAATCTTTGAATACCCTTCTGCTTATTTTTAAACAGGGTGATGATCTGTTCTGGAAGAAGAAGCCTCAAGAGAAGGTGGCAAAGCCTTCCCATCCTAAAACAAAAGCCGTCAAGAAAACCACAAAGCGGAAGGCACCTGAACGCATTAGTATGGAACTGGATGACGACCCGGATGAACCGGAAGTTGAGGTAGAACTTGATTCACTTGATTCACTTTTCATGCATCTCATTGACAATGATACTTGTCTGGAGGACGTTGAGGGCAGCCAAGCTGACGATGCAGAGGTAATTATCCTTTCCTCTGGTTCAGACTCTATGCCAACACAAAAAATCCATGAAAGCGGTCTGGAAAGTAAGCTTTTCTCATCCTCTTGCTCACTTGGATCGAACATTTATTTTGAAGACGCAGCAGCACGAGGCTCGCCGCACAACCCAGCACAGCGGCCAAAAGGTCACTTCGGCCGGTTTACCAGACACCCCGGTTCGAAAGCGCCGGTCTGAGGTCTCACCCACTTCTGACACTTCTTATCCCAAGGCAGGCTATTTCCGACAACCTCTTAATCCGTCCGATTCAAATTATCACGTGACACCTCCTTCCTCCTCTCAAAATTGTAGCTGGGTAAGTACTTCAACCCCTTCTTTTGATGTTTTCATACTTTATATGCTATGCTTAACTTTCACATCTTATTCTGTTTTAGAGCCAAAGCCAGACCCAGCAAAAAGGCTCGGGTGAACAATCCGCCCGAAGACCAGGTTCATTGAACCAGAGCAAACTTGTTGAACCGGAGGGTCCAAATCCTAAAGCTACCTTTGATGAACCATCCCCTCAAGATCACAATATTGATGAACAACCATAAGTTGACATTGTTGTGCCTGATGATGAACCGGTAGATCCACTCCGGGCTGATGACAGATCTTCTAGTCCGGTGAGAGCTACTGACACCCCATCAACTCCAAAAAAGACTGCTGGAGACAAAGAAGGCGAAGTTATCATTACTAGTATTGGTCACACCTCCCCTGGTATTCCTGTAATTTTGGCCAAACTTAGTGCCAAGGAAGAACGTGCTGCCATGGAAAAAGGCAAATGGAGCACCGACTTGTCAAGCTATGCCCATCTCAGCACTCAAGAACTCCAGTCTGGTTTTCTAAACCGTCTGCACTCAAACCATGATTATGAAGCCGGTTTGGTGAACCTGATGAAGGAGCGCTATGAGGTATTTTCATCACTTCCCCTTTCGTAAATCCAATTTGTAAATATCAACGCAAGTAGCCCCCAAGGGCCAGTTTATGATAACAATCATAAATCAGGACTTTGTAATATCTCAATTTTTGCATGCTGATCCTCCATATGTCAAGTGATCTTTGGAAACAAAACGGTACTTTATCATTGTATTCCTGTAGCTTTCATCGGTGTATCCCCCAAGGGCCGGTTTATCTTTCCAAGGTAAACCGGGTCTTTGAATCAATGCGTCAACTTTGAACAGATGTACATTAGCCCCCAAGTGTTAAGGATAATGCTTGCATTGTACTTGAGACTTGTGAAAAATATGTTGATGATAGAGCAAATAGGCATTAGCCCCCAAGTACAAAGTGCATAACTTGTTATATGCTTGGTACTTCATAACCTGTTTTCATGATATATCTCACCTTTGTAGGCTGAGCTGAGTAAAAAGGATGCTCAAACCATGGACCTTCAAGAGAATGTTAAATCTCAGCAAGCAGAGGCTTCCAAAGCCAAAGAAGAGCTGACCAATGCCCTAGCAGCTATGGAAAAACTGAAAGAAACCTTTAACAAAGAGTGTGCAGACTAGGAGATAGAAAAGGCCGGTTTAACAAAGAAGGCCGAGGACGCAGAGGCAGCCCTGAAACCGGTGGTTGAAGAACTGACCGGCTTAAAGCGGCAGACTAACGCCATGACTTCTGCTGTGTTTGGTAAGTACCCTCTCATGCAGTTTGTCTAATTCATAATATCTTATCAATGACCGGTTTACTGATGTTTAACCATGACAGGGACCCGCATTGCTCATCTGGGCGCTGACATGCGGATGAAGCATAAAGCGGCCTATACCTTTGATAGAACAGCTGTTCTCTAGATAGCAAGGAGCCATTTGCACTGTAGCTTATAACAAGCCTCCGCCATCGCTGATAAAAGAAACTATCGAAAAGTTGGCCATGCTGCCTACCCAGATCAATGAACTGAAGAGATCGGCCGCAAGGTCAGGTGCGCTGACCGCGCTAATCCGGGCCAAGGTGTGGATTCCGGATCTTGAACCGGCAGATATCATCAAAGGCTATCCTGGTGTGAAAGAAGACGGCTCAGACTTCAATAACGACGATATCCAAAGGCTGACAAAGGAGATGTGGCCGATAGCAAGCAAACTGGCGGAGGATACCGATCTATCTCATTTTCAACTGGTTTATGATGCTAAGGGAAAAAGACAGCCCGCGCTAATTCATAATGTTGAAGATCTTGTGCTGCCAATCCGTAAGCATACTTACGCTCCTGACATTGACCCCTCCAACCTCATTCATGAAGAGGCCGTTTTTCAAGCCTTAACCGAAATTGATTGGTCAATGGTTGATTTCCAGCGTCTGGGGAGGGATGAAGAGAATGTGACCGCGCAAGATGACCCTCAATCGTCAAGCCGTCCCGATAAGGAATCCTAAACCGGTGGCCGGTTTACCAGCTGCAGTCTACCCCTCCTTTGAAAACACTTATTCAATTTGGGGTATTGAAAGCGCCTTGTAATAGGATAGCATGAACACCTTATCTGCCATGCCATCGAGCATGTTTGTTTTGCTAGATACTGAAAACTTGTCCTGCCTTTGGGATCTATTTATGCATAGTCCATTATGATTTGTATTCCTTCATATAAGAACTTGAAAGTGTCCTAGTGGTTTACCACTGGACGGGTCATGATGCCCAAAAAATATATACATAACTTGGATGGATAACCAAGATTTGTATTAACCAGATATAAAATAAATGATACCTGTGATATATCTTCATTGGCTGACCAACTATTGGTATAGTAGGAGTAAAAATACCCATGTGTAGGGTTGATGACTCCTTTCCCTCTTACCGGTTCATATAAAAACCATATCGGGTGATGATTACCACCGGATTGTATGTTTAATGCTGGTGACCTGTAGCCAAAACCAGACCGGAGCAATTTACTGCCGGTTTAAAACTGATCATGTACTGACAACTGAGCGTTGAAAGCCACGCCGGGTTGTAATAAACACCAGTTTATCAGAAATATTCATAAATCCCTTATCAAAGCCTCTTAAGATGGACCTCAATCTTTAACCAATCACCGTTTGAACTTTGACAAGTTCAGGGTCTATGAGGTTGACTTGTCAAACGTTCGATGGGTCATACCAGGTTTACCTGGATGGAGTGGCTTACTTAAAAAGGCAGGGTAACCCGGGGTTTTAGGTGAATACACCTAGCTTCCAAGCCTGGCTTGATAGCCTATTACAAGGGTGCAAGCTCGTTGTTCTTTGAGAAGCAAGGAGCCCCCAGGTAATATTTGAGCTATGCTTAGTGGTTACCTATGTTTGAGTTGTGCTTGATGCAACAAACTCTCTTTGGTTCCACATAATTTCCTTTTGGCTTTAAGCCTATCAAGAGGTGTAGCTATGGTGTGCAGACAACCAAGCCCCCTAGTGATATACCTTTTTGGTTTTAAACCGATCAAGAGGTGTAGCTATGGTTCGAATACGACCAAGCCCCCTAGTGATTCCCTTTATATCTGTGTGGCCTTATGGCCGGGTTAAAAAAACACCACTTTGTCAGTAGAAGCCCCCATGGAACCACACATGACGTAAAAAAGAACAGAGACCCCGCTTTAGCCGAGGCTCCGGTTTATTATATAATATATACATTGTCATAAGTATGTACATAAGAAGAGCCTGTGGCTCAAGTATAGTAAGGCCGAAGAAGGGCTATATTCCACGGCCGCTTGGTCTCCTCCTCCGATTTACGTGAGTCTTTGTGCTCTCGAACATCAATAAGGTAGTATGACCCGTTGTGTAGGTTTTTGCTGACCACAAAAGGTCCTTCCCAAGGTGGGGATAACTTGTGCATATCAGTTTGATCCTGGATGAGCCAGAGCACCAGATCACCCTCTTGAAAAGTTCTGGTTTTAACCCGGCGGCTGTGATAACGCCGAAGATCTTGTTGATAAATCGCCGAACGTGCCGCTGCGAGATCACGCTCCTCATCTAACAGGTCCAGTGAGTCCTGACGTGCCTTCTCATTGTCAGCTTCAACGTAAGCCGCCACACGGGGCGAGTCATGACGGATGTCACTAGGGAGAACCGCCTCTGCTCTATAAACCATGAAGAAAGGTGTATAACCCGTCGATCTATTTGGTGTGGTGTTGATACTCCATAACACAGAAGGTAACTCCTCCACCCAACAACCCGGTGTCCGCTTTAAAGGAACCATAAGCCGGGGTTTGATAGCTCTCAAAATTTCTTGATTTTCCCTCTCTGCTTGAACATTACACTGCGGGTGAGCCACTGACGCTACATCAAGCCGGATGTGCTCACGTTGACAAAATTCCTCCATCTCACCCTTAGACAGATTAGTACCATTATCCGTGATAATGCTGTGTGGAAAACCAAAACAGAAGATCACCTTCTTGATGAATTGAACCGTCGTGGCTGCATCACACTTACTGACTGGCTCTGCCTCTACCCACTTGGTAAACTTGTGAACTGCCACCAACAGGTGGGTCTTTTTGTCCTTGGATCTCTTAAAGGGTCCAACCATATCGAGCCCCCAAGTTGCAAACGGCCAAGTGATTGGAATCATTCTCAACTCCTTAGCCGGAACATGGGCGCGACGTGCAAACTTCTGACAACCGTCACACCTCTTTACTAAATCTTCTGCATCAGCATGAGCCCTCAACCAGTAGAAGCCATGACGAAAAGCCTTAGCCACCAAGGATTTTGAACCGGCGTGGTGACCACAATCTCCTTTGTGGATTTCTCGCAAAATGTCACAACCCTCTTGAGGAGACACGCAACGCTGAATTGCTCATGTAACGTTGTAATGATGTAACTCCCCATTGATAATGGTCATTGACTTGGATCGCTGGATTATCTGCTGGGCCAAGGTTTCATCCTCCGGTAACTCGCCCCAGTTCATGTAAGCCAAGTACGGGACTGTCCAATTCGGTGTAACATGCAAAGCCGCCACCAACTTGGCCTCCGGGTTAGGAATAGCCAACTCCTCCTCTGTTGGTATCTTGACCGACGGATTATGTAGTACGTCGAGGAAGACATTAGGAGGGACCGGTTTACACTGAGAGCCTAGGCGACTTAAAGCGTCCGATGCTTCATTCTTTCTCTGGTCTATATGGTCAACTTGATAACCCTTGAAATGACCAACCACTATCTCCACCTCTCGTCGATATGCAGCCATGAGTGGGTCCTTAGAATCCCAAGTGCCAGACACCTGTTGAGCCACCAGGTCCGAGTCACTGAAGCACTTAACCCGGCTTAAGTTCATCTGCTTAGCCATTCGAAGACCGTGGAGTAAGGCCTCATACTCAGCTGCATTGTTAGTGCAAGGGAACATTAAGCGAAGAACATAACAAAACTTGTCACCTCGTGGGGAAGTTAATATGACTCCAGCCCCCGAGCCCTCCAATTGCCTGGATCCATCAAAGTGAATAGTCCAATAAGTGTTGTCTGGATTTTCCTCTGGTGCCTGCAACTCTGTCCAATCATTGATGAAGTCCATGAGTGCTTGAGATTTAATCGCTGTGCGAGGTGTATATTGAGCCTGTGAGGTCCAAGCTCAATAGCCCACTTGGCAATCCGGCCAGTCGCCTCTCTGTTTTGTATGATATCTCCCAAAGGGTCTGAACTAACCATTGTGATACAATGACCCTGAAAATAGTGCTTGAGCTTCCGGCTTGCCATAAAAACTCCATACACCAGGTTCTGCCAATGCGGATACCTCTGCTTTGATTCGATAAGCACCTCACTGATATAATAAACTGACCGTTGAACTAGATACTCCTTTCCAGCCTCCTTGCGCTCCACAACTATAGCCACACTGACAGCCCGGGCATTAGCAGCCACATATAGCAGTAAAGGCTCTTCATCGACCGGAGCCGCAAGAACAGGCGGTTCAGCTAACTGTCTCTTCAAATCCTCAAACGCTTTAGCAGCTGCGTCGCTCCAGACAAAGTCATATGTTTTCTTTAACATCTGATATAAAGGGATAGCTTTCTCGCCAAGACAACTCATAAAGCGGCTCAAAGCCGCAATCCGGCCTGCTAAACGTTGAACGTCATTGATACATGCCGGTTTAGCCAGGGACATGATAGCTGAAATTTTTTCTGGATTAGCCTCGATGCCCCTGTTAGACACCAAAAAACCCCAAAAGCTTTTTTGCCGGAACACCAAAGACACATTTGTCTGGATTAAGCATCATCTTATAAACCCGGAGGTTGTCAAAAGTCTCTCTTAAGTCATCTATCAATGTTTCCTCCTTCCTGGACTTCACCACAATATCATCCACATATGCATGAACATTGCGCCCAATCTGCTTATGAAGACAATTCTGAACACAGCGTTGATAAGTCGCCTGGGCACTCTTGAGCCCAAAGGGTATGGAGACATAGCAGAAGGCTCCAAAGGGAGTTATAAAAGTTGTTTTCTCTTGGTCCTTAACTGCCATTTTGATCTGATGATAACCAGAGTAAGCATCCAAAAAACACAAACGGTCACAACCCGCCGTAGCATCAATAATCTGATCAATATGAGGGAGGGCGAAGGGATCTGCTGGACAAGCCTTATTCAAATCTGTGTAGTCCACACACATACGCCAAGTGCCGTTTCTCTTAAGAACCAGCACCGGATTAGCCAGCCACTCCGGGTGAAAAACCTCCACAATAAACCCTGCGGCCAACAGCCGAGCTACCTCCTCACCAATAGCCTTACGCCTTTCTTCATTGAAGCGGCGGAGAAACTGCCTGGCTAGTTTAAACTTAGGATCTATAATAAGTGTGTGCTCAGCGAGCTCCCTCGGTACACCCGGCATGTCAGAAGGCTTCCATGCAAAGATGTCCCAGTTCTCACGGATGAACTCGATGAGCGCGCTTTCCTATTTGGGATCCAGGTTAGCGCTAATACTAAACTGCTTGGATGAATCGCCAGCAACAAAATCAACCATCTTAGTGTCTGTGGCCGATTTAAACTTCAACGCCGGATCATGCTCTGTAGTTGGTTTTTTCAAAGAAGTCATGTCGGCCGGATCAACCTTGTCTTTATAAAACTTTAGCTCCTCTGTGGCACAAACCAACTCAGTGTAAGCCGCATCACCCTCTTCACACTCGAAAGTGATCTTCCTGCTCCCATCTACTGTGATGGTCCCCTTGTGACCCAGCATCTTAAGTTGTAAATAAACATAACACGGCCTCGCCATGAACTTAGCATAAGCCGAACGCCCGAACAGGGCATGATACGGACTCTTGATTTTCACCACCTCAAAAGTCAATGTTTCTGACCTTGAATCATGATCATCTCCAAAAGCCACCTCTAGGGCTATCTTGCCCACTGGATACGCAGACTTACCGGGCACCACACCATGAAAAATGGTGTTCGACGGTTTAAGATTCTTATCTGTCAACCCCATACGGCGGAAGGTATCATAATAAAGAATATTGATACTGCTTCCCCCATCCATAAGCACCTTGGTGAACTTATACCCCCCCCCCAACTTGAGGTGCCACCACTAAGGCCAGATGACCCGATTATCAACCCGGCGTGGGCGATCCTCTCGACTCCATAAAATGGGTTGCTCAGACCAGCGCAAATACTGAGGCACTGCCGGTTCAACAGAGTTTACGGCCCTCTCGTGAAGCTTCTGATCGCGTTTACACAAGCTAGTGGTAAAGACATGATACTGCCCGCTATTCAACTGCTATGGATTGCTCTGATAACCCGTCTGCTGCTGCTACTAATTCCCCTGATGGTTATAACCTCCTTGATTGCCCTGGTTCCCTTGGTGGCCATGTCTGGTTTGATTGCCTTGGAATCCTGAACCGGAGCTGCCACCTCCATAACCCGGCCCATGAAAACCGCCTCCTGAACCGTCGGGCGGGCCATTGTCATATTGAAACATATTGGAATTCTTGAACTCCCGCATAATGAAACAATCCTTCCAAAGATGTGAAGATGGCCTTTCCTTCGATCCGTGCTTCGGACAAGGTTGATTTAACAGGCGCTCCAGATTGGGGCCTGACCCTCCGCCCCTCTGGGACTGTTTACCCTTACGACGCTGACCGTTGTCCTGAGCATTGGTGTTAGCCACAAAGTCCAAACTATTGTCTGCCTTGCGCTTACCATTATTCCCATGACCTGCCGGATTGTGCTGCTGCCCCTTGTTATTGCCGTTCTTTTTCCCTTTCCCCATTTTGTCATCCTCAGACTCGGGGTCTTTGGTACTATCTGAATCGACGTATGTCACCAAAGCAGCCATAAGGGTTGACATATCATTGCAGTGACGCTTGAGCCTCCCTGGCTTCAGTTTTAATTGCATAAACCGGCAGTTGCCCTCCAACATCAAAAATTTTGTATCTGCATTAATGTGGTCTGATGAATGCAAAATAGCCGAGACTCGCTTCACCCAATGCGTCATAGACTCCCCCTCCTCTTGAACACAAGCGGCTAGGTCCACAATTGACATAGGCTGCTTACATGTATCTTTGAAATTCTGGATAAACCGGTGTTTTAACTCAGCCCATGACCCGACAGAGATAGCTGGTAAGCTCTTTAACCAAGTTCGAGCTGTCCCCTCCAACACCATGGTGAAGTATTTAGCACACACCGCTTCATCCACGTCCAACATCTCCATCGCCATCTCATAACTCTCCACCCATAACTCCGGTTGTAAATCGGCGATGTAATTGGGCACCTTACGAGGGCCTTTAAAATCCTTGGGCAGTCGTACATTACACAAAGTGGGGGTAAGACACAACACACCTAAAGAACTGAAGACCATGCCTGGCTCCACTGAGGCGGTAGGGCAAACCGGAGTAGTTTGACAAGCGATGTGCAGAGCTACTAACTCGGCTTCTTGACGTGCACGACCATGATCCACCACATCATGCGCATTAGCACCACCACCTGTCGGGTTGTGCCCTCGCGGTGAGTTACGGTGACGTGCACTGCTTGATACGGCCGGTTCAACCTCAATGTGCTTGCCGTAGCTCCGACTCGGACGGGGGGTGGAATGAATCCTCTCGCGACTATGCGAATAAGCCTGTTGCTGGTTTAAAGCTGTTTGAAGGAGCTCTCTGGCCCGTCATGTCTCAATCGCCACTGGTGACTCGCCGTCAGTTGGGAGGGCTGCCAATCGTGAAGCGGCGGCCATAATGTTATCCAACGGGTTGGAGTAATGCCCCGGGGGCATCGGAACATACTGCGGCACAATGTTGTTCTGACGAGGCAGGTTCATCGTGCACGGCTGAACCGGCGCTCCGGTTCCCGGTGCCTCTGTCCGGTTTACCACTGGTTGGTTACTTGTTCCGGCTCCTGGCGTGTTGAAGAGATTTCTTGGCTCATAACCCGGCGGGAGGTGCGACCGGTATCTCCTCCTCATGACCTCATCTGAGGCATTCTGGTCCAACCTAAGCCGGTAGGCCTGAGCTTCTAACTCGGCCCATTCTGTAGCCGTCCTGGCGTTCTCTGCTGCCAGGTCCGCTTTAGCCTGAGTTATCTGATTCTTCACCTTTGCAATCTCCGCGTTGTGCTGATCCCAGTTTGCTGCTTCCACCTCTGCTGCCAGCAATGTTGCCAAGGCGTCGAATAAATCAGACAAAACCTGAGCCGGAGGCGATGCTGAGCCCCCTGCTCCCGCCTGCATTGTTGTTGCTGAACCGGAGAGCATTGCCGCGGCGGCAGAAGAGTGTTGCGCTGGTTGTATACCGGCCATGAAGACCGCAACCCGGTTTGACAGATCGAGGAGGTCCGGAATACTGTTGCCATCGGAACCTCCGCTAATCCGGCCATCCTACAGTTGATACAGGGACTCGGTTTCTCCGGTTGAAGACTCGTCATAGGAACGGATAAGGGTTTCTCCATCAGATGTTGGTCCATCCTCATACTCTGCTCCATGGATGACACCTACGAAAACATGCCTTGCTGCGGGCTGAACCGGGGCAGGGCATGCACGCTGAGCCGCCTCGATGATGTCGGTGCAGGTGTCTGGCTCAGGGCCCGGTTCGCTGACCTTGCCGATGAAGACGTGAATTCCACCAAAGGGGACCCGGTACCCATATTGCATCGAACTGGCCTCGGGACCCTACCCTGCATGGTCGATGTAGAGCTTGCCGCAACGACTCTTTGTCTTCCGGCCCACAGCGTATACCTTGAGTCCTTCGAAGCTGCCCTTCAAGAACTCGAAACCATCGTGTGATAGCTCCACGGTGGGCGCCAACTATCGTGGGTTTGTCACGGCAGATGTCCTCGTGAAAGGACTTAGTCGTGGAGCCATCGCTATGGGTTAGCTTAAAGGGGTTAAACCGGACAAGGGACATGAGGGTTTTTATACTAGTTCGGCCCCTTTGATGAAGGTAAAAGCCTATGTCTAGTTGTGTTTGGTATTACTGGGGTTTCGATGACCAGGGAGCGAATCCGCTTGCCTGGCTCTCGAGTTGTTATGTGTTGTCCCTAAACCGTTGTCGGGTCGTCCCTTTATATACATAGGTTGACGCCCGCCGGTTTATAGGGTCCCGAGGCCGGATCATAAACGTGTCCGGCTCGGTCTCTATCCTTCCTATCTTACAATGCAAGTTACATGGGAAAGTCGGTTTACATGTACAGGCCTTAACTCGCATTTGGACCTTGGGCCTTCGTAAAGCGCCACCATCCTTACGTCTTCATGGGCTTCTAATCTTCATGGAGTTAATCTGGCTACTCCTGACCGGTTTATGTTCAGTAGTAATATCCCCAACACCATGCATTGCCCTTTCTCACCTTGAGAGTTGGTGCAAACTTCACCGGTACATCTAAACCCCGTGATATGATACACTCTATCACACATAAGCCTCCTTATATCTTCCTCAAAACAGCCATCATACCTACCTATTATGGCATTTCCATAGCCATTCCGAGATATATTGCCATGCAACTTTCCACCGTTCCATTTATTATGACACGCATCATCATTGTCATATTGCCTTGCATGATCATGTAGTTAACATCGTATTTGTGGCAAAGCCACAATGCTTAATTTTTCATACATGTCAGTCTTGATTCATCGCATATCCCAGTACACCGCTAGAGGCATTCACATAGAGTCATATTTTGTTCTAAGTGTCGAGTTCTAATTCTTGAGTTGTAAATAAAAAAATTGTGATGATCATCATTAGAGCATTGTCCCATGTGAGGAAAGGATGATGGAGACTATGATTCCCCCACAAGTCGGGATGAGACTCCGGACAAAAAAAAGAGGCCATAAAAAAGAGAGAAAGGAAGGCCCAAATAAAAAATGAGAGAAAAAGAGAGAAGGGACAATGTTACTATCCTTTTTCCACACTTGTGCTTCAAAGTAGAACCATGATCTTCATGATAGAGAGTTTGTCACTTTCATATACTAGTGCGAATTTTTCATTATAGAACTTGGCTTGTATATTCCAATGATGGGATTCCTTAAATGCCCTTGGTCTTCATGAGCAAGCAAGTTGGATGCACACCCACTTAGTTTCTTTGATGAGCTATCATATATTTATAGCTCTAGTGCATTTGTTGCATGGTAATCCCTACTCCTTGCATTGGCATCAATCGGTGGGCATCTCCATAGCCCATTGATTAGCCGCGTCAATGTGAGACTTTCTCCCTTTTTGTCTTCTCACACAACCTCAATCATTATATTCTATTCCACCCATAGTGCTATGTCCATGGCTCGCGCTCATATATTGCGTAAAAGTTGAAAGAGTTTGAAAAGGCTATGTATGAAACAATTGCTTGGCTTGACATCAGTGTTGTGCATGATGAGAGCATTTTGTGTGACGAAAATGTGGCATGGCCAAACTATATGATTTTGTAGGGATAAGCTTTCTTTGGCTATGTTATTTTGATAAGACATAATTGCTTGGTTAGCATACTTGGAGTATTATTATTTTTATGTCAACATTGAAATTTTATCTTGAATCTTTCGGATCTGAACATTCATGCCACAATAGAGAAAATTACATTGAAGAATATGCTAGAAAGCATTCCACATCAAAAATTCTGTTTTTATCATTTACCTACTCGAGGACGAGCAGGAATTAAGCTTGGGGATGCTTGATACGTCTCCAACGTATGTATAATTTTTTATTGTTCCATGCTATTATATATTCTGTTTTGGATGTTTAATGGGCTTTATTATACACTTCTATATTATTTTTGGGACTAACCTATTAACCCAAGACCCAGTGCAAATTGCTGTTTTTTTCCTATTTCAGTGTTTCGCAGAAAAGGAATATCAAACGGAGTCCAAACGGAATGAAACCTTCGGGAACATGCTTTTTGGAACAAACGTGATCCAGAGGACTTGGAGTGGACGTCAAGAAACAACCGAGGAGGCCACGAAGCAGGGGGCGCGCCTACCCCATGGGCGCGCCCTCCCCCTCGTGGGCCCCTGGTGGCTCAACCGACCTACTTCTTCCTCCTATATATACTCATATACCCTGAAAACATCCAGGAGCACCACGAAACCCTATTTCCACTGCCACAACCTTCTGTACCTAAGAGATCCCATATTGGGGCCTTTTCCGGAGCTCCACCGGAGGGGGCATTGATCACGGGGGGCCTCTACATCAACTCCATGGCCCCTCCGATAATGTGTGAGTAGTTTACTTCATACCTTCGGGTCCATAGTTATTAGCTAGATGGCTTCTTCTCTCTCTTTGGATCTCAATACAAAGTTCTCCTCAATTTTCTTGGAGATCTATTTTATTTAAATCTTTTTGCGGCGTGTTTGTCGAGATCCGATGAATTGTGGGTTTATGATCAAGTCTATCTATGAACAATATTTGACTCTTCTCTAAAATCGTTTATGTATGATTGGTTATCTTTGCAAGTCTCTTCAAATTATCAGTTTGGTTTGGCCTACTAGATTGATCTTTCTTTGCAATGGGAGCAGTGCTTAGCTATGGGTTCAATCTTGCGGTGCTCGATCCCAGTGACAGAAAGGGAAACGACATGTATTGTATTGTTGCCATCGGGGATAAAAAGATGAGGATTATATCATATTGCTTGAGTTTATCACTCTACATCATGTCATATTACCTAATGCGTTACTCTGTTCTTATGAACTTAATACTCTAGATGCATGCTGGATAGCGGTCGATGTGTGGAGTAATAGTAGTAGATGCAGGCAGGAGTCGGTCTACTTGTCACGGACGTGATGCCTATATACATGATCATGCCTAGATCTCATAATCATTCGCTTTTCTATCAATTGCTCGACAGTAATTTGTTCACCCATCATAATACTTATGCTATCTTGAGAGAAGCCACTAGTGAAACCTATGGCCCCTGGGTCTATTCTCCATTATATTAATCTTCCGTCAACAAGCTATTTCAATTACCTTTTATTTTGCAACCTTTACTTTTAATCTTTGCCATAAAAATACCAAAAATATTATCTTATCATCTCTATCAGATCTCACTCCCGTAAGTGACCGTGAAGGGATTGACAACCCTTTTATCACGTTGGTTGCGAGGTTCTTATTTGTTTGTGTAGTACGAGGGACTTGCGTGTGGCCTCCTACTGGATTGATACATTGGTTCTCAAAAACTGAGGGAAATACTTACGCTACTTTGCTGCATCACCCTTTCCTCTTCAAGGGAAAACCAACGCAGTGCTCAAGAGGTAGCAATGCCCAGTCCCGAAATGAAAACTGAATTTACTTTATGTTGCCAAATAATAAATTCCTTGGAAAGTGTTGGTATGGAGGGCAACCGTGGATACGGCTAGCCATGGAAAGTGAAAGTATTGTTGAAAAGGAATAAAGTTTATTTTCTGTTTGGGAACCGCCTATGATATATCTAAGCATGGAAAGTGTTGGGAACTCTAAGTCGTTTTCGTTGGTGGGAAGGATACACCTGCCAAAATGTTTTTATCTCTAAGTTTTTCGATTTGAGCTCTAGGACCTCTACAAATCCCTACTTCCCTCTACAAAGGGCCTTTCTTTTACTTTATGCAATTTTTATTTTGAATTTGAGTCTTCATCTTCTCTTATAAAAGCACCAACTAGGAGACAATATGACCGTACTTGAGTATTGGGTGTAGCTAATATGCGAGTGTGTTTCATGAATGGATCAATGATTGAGCATAATGGGCTAGGGATAACTTGTTTCAACGTTGATATTTTGAAAGACATGGTAGCTTGTTGATATACTTGAGTATTTAAATTATCATGTCAAAACTAGAGTATTACTTTGAACAATATAAAAGTCCAAATTTCCATGCTATAAAGAAAGAATATGATATGACATGTTAGGCAGCATTCCACATAAAAATTCTGTTTTTATCACTTACCTACTTGAGGACGAGTAGGAGTTAAGCTTGGGGATGCTGATACGTCTCCAATGTATCTATAAATTTTTATTGTTCCATGTTGGTATATTATCAATCTTGAATGTTTTATAATCATTTTATAGTCATTTTATTTCATTTTTTGGTACTAACTTATTGACATAGTGCCAAGTGCCTGTTGCTGTTTTTTCCATGATTTTTTACATCGCGGAAAATCAATACCAAACGGAGTCCAAATGCCACAAAACTTTACGGAGATTTTTTTTTGACCAGAAGACACATAATGGGCCCTGGCTGCGCCTAGGGGTGCTCCGAGGAGAGAACAACCCATCGGGGCGCGCCAGGAGGCCCAGGCGTGCCCTGGTGGGTTGTGCACACCTAGGGTGCCTCCCGGACCGCCTATTTACTCTATAAATGCCCCAATATTCCCAAAACCCTAAGGGAGTCGATGAAATATTCATCCATCCGCCGCAGAGTCCAGAACCACCAGATCCAATCTAGACACCATCTCGGATGGGGTTCACCACCTCCATTGGTGCCTCTCCGATGATGCGTGAGTAGTTCTTGTTGGGTTTCGTAGTAATTTCAAAAATTTCCTATGCACACGCAAGATCATGTGATGCATAACAACGAGAGGGGAGAGTGTTGTCTACGTACCCACGTAGACCGACTGCGGAAGCGTTGACGCAACATAGAGGAAGTAGTTGTACGTCTTCACGATCCAACCGATCAAGCACCGAAACTACGGCACCTCCGAGTTCGAGCACACGTTCAGCTCGATGACGATCCCCGGACTCCGATCTAGCAAAGTGTCGGGGAAGAGTTCCGTCAGCACGACAGCGTGGTGACGATCTTGACGCACTACAGCAGCAGGGCTTCGCCTAAACTCCGCTACAGTATTATCGAGGAATATGGTGGCTGGGGGCACCGCACACGGCTAAGGAATAGATCACGTGTATCAACTTGTGTGTTCTAGGGTGCCTCTACCTTAGTATATAAAGGACTAGAGGGGGGAGGCTGGCCGGCCAAGGGAGGGCGCGCCAGGAGAGTCCTACTCCCTCTGGGAGTAGGATCCCCCCCCCCCAATCCTAGTTGGAATAGGATTCCTTGAGGGGGGAAAGAGAGAGAGGGGGCCGGCCACCTCTCCTAGTCCTAATAGGACTAGGGGAAGGGGGGAGGTGCACAGCCACCTTGGGCTGCCCCTTTCTCCTTTCCACTAAAGCCCACTAAGGCCCATATAGCTCCCGGGGGGTTCCGGTAACCTCCCGGTACTCCGGTAAAATCCCGATTTCACCCGGAACACTTCCGATATCCAAACATAGGCTTCCAATATATCAATCTTTATGTCTCGACCATTTCGAGACTCCTCGTCATGTCCATGATCACATCCGGGACTCCGAACAACCTTCGGTACATCAAAATGCATAAACTCATAATATAACTGTCATCGTAACCTTAAGCGTGCGGACCCTACGGGTTCGAGAACAATGTAGACATGACCGAGACACGTCTCCGGTCAATAACCAATAGCGGGACCTGGATGCCCATATTGGCTCCTACATATTCTACGAAGATCTTTATCGGTCAGACCGCATAACAACATACGTTGTTCCCTTTGTCATCGGTATGTTACTTGCCCGAGATTCGATCGTCGGTATCCAATACCTAGCTCAATCTCGTTACCGGCAAGTCTCTTTACTCGTTCCGTAATACATCATCTCACAACTAACATATTAGTTGTAATGCTTGCAAGGCTTATGTGATGTGCATTACCGAGAGGGCCCAGAGATACCTCTCCGACAATCGGAGTGACAAATCCTAATCTCGAAATACGCCAACCCAACATCTACCATTGGAGACACCTGTAGAGCTCCTTTATAATCACCCATTTACGTTGTGACATTTGGTAGCACACAAAGTGTTCCTCCGGTAAACGGGAGTTGCATAATCTCATAGTCATAGGAACATGTATAAGTCATGAAGAAAAGCAATAGCAACATACTAAACGATCGGGTGCTAAGCTAATGGAATGGGTCATGTCAATCAGATCATTCAACTAATGATGTGATCTCATTAATCAAATAACAACTCTTTGTTCATGGTTAGGAAACATAACCATCTTTGATTAACGAGCTAGTCAAGTAGAGGCAAACTAGTGACACTCTGTTTGTCTATGTATTCACACATGTATTATGTTTCCGGTTAATACAATTCTAGCATGAATAATAAACATTTATCATGATATAAGGAAATAAATAATAACTTTATTATTGCCTCTAGGGCATATTTCCTTCAGTCTCCCACTTGCACTAGAGTCAATAATCTAGATTACACTGTAATGATTCTAACACCCATGGAGCTTTGGTGTTGATCATGTTTTGCTCATGGAAGAGGCTTAGTCAATGGGTCTGCAACATTCAGATCCGTATGTATCTTGCAAATTTCTATGTCTCCCACCTGGACTAGATCCCGGATGGAATTGAAGTGTCTCTTGATGTGTTTGGTCCTTTTGTGAAATCTGGATTCCTTTGCCAAGGCAATTGCACCAGTATTGTCACAAAAGATTTTCATTGGACCCGATGCACTAGGTATGACACCTAGGTCGGATATGAACTCCTTCATCCAGACTCCTTCATTTGCTGCTTCCGAAGCAGCTATGTACTCCGCTTCACATGTAGATCCCGCTACGACGCTTTGTTTAGAACTGCACCAACTGACAGCTCCACCGTTTAATGTAAACACGTATCCGGTTTGCGATTTAGAATCGTCCGGATCAGTGTCAAAGCTTGCATCAACGTAACCTTTTACGGTGAGCTCTTTGTCACCTCCATATACGAGAAACATATCCTTAGTCCTTTTCAGGTATTTCAGGATGTTCTTGACCGCTGTCCAGTGATCCACTCCTGGATTACTTTGGTACCTCCCTGCTAAACTTATAGCAAGGCACACATCAGGTCTGGTACACAGCATTGCATACATGATAGAGCCTATGGCTGAAGCATAGGGAACATCTTTCATTTTCTCTCTATCTTCTGCAGTGGTCGGGCATTGAGTCTGACTCAACTTCACACCTTGTAACACAGGCAAGAACCCTTTCTTTGCTTGATCCATTTTGAACTTCTTCAAAATCTTGTCAAGGTATGTGCTTTGTGAAAGTCCAATTAAGCGTCTTGATCTATCTCTATAGATCTTTATGCCTAATATGTAAGCAGCTTCACCGAGGTCTTTCATTGAAAAACTCTTATTCAAGTATCCCTTTATGCTATCCAGAAATTCTATATCATTTCCAATCAGCAATATGTCATCCACATATAATATCAGAAATGCTACAGAGCTCCCACTCACTTTCTTGTAAATACAGGCTTCTCCGAAAGTCTGTATAAAACCAAATGCTTTGATCACACTATCAAAACGTTTATTCCAACTCCGAGAGGCTTGCACCAGTCCATAAATGGATCGCTGGAGCTTGCACACTTTGTTAGCTCCCTTTGGATCGACAAAACCTTCCGGTTGCATCATATACAACTCTTCTTCCAGAAATCCATTCAGGAATGCAGTTTTGACATCCATCTGCCAAATTTCATAATCATAAAATGCGGCAATTGCTAACATGATTCGGACAGACTTAAGCATCGCTACGGGTGAGAAGGTCTCATCGTAGTCAACCCCTTGAACTTGTCGAAAACCTTTTGCGACAAGTCGAGCTTTGTAGACAGTAACATTACCATCAGCGTCAGTCTTCTTCTTGAAGATCCATTTATTCTCAATTGCTTGCCGATCATCGGGCAAGTCAACCAAAGTCCATACTTTGTTCTCATACATGGATCCCATCTCAGATTTCATGGCTTCAAGCCACTTTGCGGAATCTGGGCTCACCATCGCTTCTTCATAGTTCGTAGGTTCATCATGATCTAGTAGCATGATTTCCAGAACAGGATTACCGTACCACTCTGGCGCGGATCTTACTCTGGTTGATCTACGAGGTTCAGTAGTATCTTGATCTGAAGTTTCATGATCATCATCATTAGCTTCCTCACTTATTGGTGTAGGTGTCGCAGAAACAGATTTCTGTGATGTACTACTCTCCAATAAAGGAGCAGGTACAGTTACCTCGTCAAGTTCTACTTTCCTCCCACTCACTTCTTTCGAGAGAAACTCCTTCTCTAGAAAGGATCCATTCTTAGCAACGAATGTCTTGCCTTCGGATCTGTGATAGAAGGTGTACCCAACAGTCTCCTTTGGGTATCCTATGAAGACACATTTCTCCGATTTGGGTTCGAGCTTATCAGGTTGAAGCTTTTTCACATAAGCATCGCAGCCCCAAACTTTAAGAAACGACAACTTTGGTTTCTTGCCAAACCACAGTTCATAAGGCGTCGTCTCAACGGATTTTGATGGTGCCCTATTTAACGTGAATGCGGCCGTCTCTAAAGCATAACCCCAAAACGATAGCGGTAAATCAGTAAGAGACATCATAGATCGCACCATATCTAGTAAAGTACGATTACGACGTTCGGACACACCATTACGCTGTGGTGTTCCGGGTGGCGTGAGTTGCGAAACTATTCCACAATTTTTCAAATGTACACCAAACTCGTAACTCAAATATTCTCCTCCACGATCAGATCGTAGAAACTTTATTTTCTTGTTACGATGATTTTCAACTTCACTCTGAAATTCTTTGAACTTTTCAAATGTTTCAGATTTATGTTTCATTAAGTAGATATACCCATATCTGCTTAAATCATCTGTGAAGGTGAGAAAATAACGATATCCGCCACGAGCCTCAATATTCATCGGACCACATACATCGGTATGTATGATTTCCAACAAATCTGTTGCTCTCTCCATAGTACCGGAGAACGGTGTTTTAGTCATCTTGCCCATGAGGCACGGTTCGCAAGTACCAAGTGATTCATAATCAAGTGGTTCCAAAAGTCCATCAGTATGGAGTTTCTTCATGCGCTTTACACCGATATGACCTAAACGACAGTGCCACAAATAAGTTGCACTCTCATTATCAACTCTGCATCTTTTGGCTTCAACATTATGAATATGTGTGTTACTACTATCGAGATTCAACAAGAATAGACCACTCTTCAAGGGTGCATGACCATAAAAGATATTACTCATATAAATAGAACAACCATTATTCTCTGATTTAAATGAATAACCGTCTCGCATTAAACAAGATCCAGATATAATGTTCATGCTCAACGCTGGCACCAAATAACAATTATTTAGGTCTAATATTAATCCCGAAGGTAGATGTAGAGGTAGCGTGCCGACCGCGATCACATCGACTTTGGAACCGTTTCCCACGCGCATCGTCACCTCGTCCTTTGCCAGTGCCCGCTTATTCCGTAGTCCCTGTTTCGAGTTGCAAATATTAGCAACAGAACCAGTATCAAATACCCAGGTGCTACTGCGAGCTCTAGTAAGGTACACATCAATAACATGTATATCACATATACCTTTGTTCACCTTGCCATCCTTCTTATCCGCCAAATACTTGGGGCAGTTCCGCTTCCAGTGACCAGTCTGCTTGCAGTAGAAGCACTCAGTTTCAGGCTTAGGTCCAGACTTGGGTTTCTTCTCCTGAGCAGCAACTTGCTTGCTGTTCTTCTTGAAGTTCCCCTTCTTCTTCCCTTTGCCCTTTTTCTTGAAACTAGTGGTCTTGTTAACCATCAACACTTGATGCTCCTTCTTGATTTCTACCTCCGCAGCTTTCAGCATTGCGAAGAGCTCGGGAATAGTCTTGTTCATCCCTTGCATATTATAGTTCATCACGAAGCTCTTGTAGCTTGGTGGCAGTGATTGGAGAATTCTGTCAATGACGCAATCATCCGGAAGATTAACTCCCAATTGAATCAAGTGATTATTATACCCAGACATTTTGAGTATATGCTCACTGACAGAACTGTTCTCCTCCATCTTGCAGCTATAGAACTTATTGGAGACTTCATATCTCTCAATCCGGGCATTTGCTTGAAATATTAACTTCAACTCCTGGAACATCTCATATGCTCCATGACGTTCAAAACGTCGTTGAAGTCCCGATTCTAAGCCGTAAAGCATGGCACACTGAACTATCGAGTAGTCATCAGCTTTGCTCTGCCAGACGTTCATAACATCTGGTGTTGCTCCAGCAGCAGGCCTGGCACCCAGCGGTGCTTCCAGGACGTAATTCTTCTGAGCAGCAATGAGGATAATCCTCAAGTTACGGACCCAGTCCGTATAATTGCTACCATCATCTTTCAACTTTGCTTTCTCAAGGAACGCATTAAAATTCAACGGAACAACAGCACGAGCCATCTATCTACAATCAACATAAACAAGCAAGATACTATCAGGTACTAAGTTCATGATAAGTTTAAGTTCAATTAATCAAATTACTTAAGAACTCCCACTTAGATAGACATCCCTCTAATCTTCTAAGTGATTACGTGATCCAAATCAACTAAACCATAACCGATCATCACGTGAGATGGAGTAGTTTTCAATGGTGAACATCGTTATGTTGATCATATCTACTATATGATTCACGCTCGACCTTTCGGTCTCCGTGTTCCGAGGCCATATCTGCATATGCTAGGCTCGTCAAGTTTAACCTGAGTATTCTGCGTGTGCAAAACTGGCTTGCACCCGTTGTAGATGGACGTAGAGCTTATCACACCCGATCATCACGTGGTGTCTGGGCACGACGAACTTTGGCAACGGTGCATACTCAGGGAGAACACTTCTTGATAATTTAGTGAGAGATCATCTTATAATGCTACCGTCAATCAAAGCAAGATAAGATGCATAAAAGATAAACATCACATGCAATCAATATAAGTGATATGATATGGCCATCATCATCTTGTGCTTGTGATCTCCATCTCCGAAGCACCGTCATGATCACCATCGTCACCGGCGCGACACCTTGATCTCCATCGTAGCATCGTTGTCGTCTCGCCAATCTTATGCTTCCACGACTATCACTACCGTTTAGTAATAAAGTAAAGCATTACATCGCGATTGCATTGCATACAATAAAGCGACAACCATATGGCTCCTGCCAGTTGCCGATAACTCGGTTACAAAACATGATCATCTCATACAATAAAATTCAGCATCATGCCTTGACCATATCACATCACAACATGCCCTGCAAAAACAAGTTAGACGTCCTCTACTTTGTTGTTGCAAGTTTTACGTGGCTGCTACGGGCTTAAGCAAGAACCAATCTCACCTACGCATCAAAACCACAACGATAGTTTGTCAAATAGACTCCGTTTTAACCTTCGCAAGGACCGGGCGTAGCCACACTTGGTTCAACTAAAGTTGGAGAGACAGTCGCCCGCAAGCCACCTATGTGCAAAGCACGTCGGGGGAACCGGTCTCGCGTAAGCGTACACGTAATGTTGGTCCGGGTCGTCTCGTCCAACAATGCCGCCGAACCAAAGTATGACATGCTGGTAGGCAGTATGACTTATATCGCCCACAACTCACTTGTGTTCTACTCGTGCATATAACATCAACATAAATAACCTAGGCTCGGATGCCACTGTTGGGTTTCGTAGTAATTTCAAAAATTTCCTACGCACACGCAAGATCATGTGATGCATAGGAACGAGAGGGGAGAGTGTTGTCTACGTACCCACGCAGACCGACTACGGAAGCGTTGACGCAACATAGAGGAAGTAGTTGTACGTCTTCACGATCCAACCGATCAAGCACCGAAACTACGGCACCTCCGAGTTCGAGCACACGTTCAGCTCGATGACGATCCCCGGACTCCGATCCAGCAAAGTGTCGGGGAAGAGTTCCGTCAGCACGACGGCGTGGTGACGATCTTGATGCACTACAGCAGCAGGGCTTCGCCTAAACTCCGCTATAGTATTATCGAGGAATATGGTGGCTGGGGGCACCGCACATGGCTAAGGAATAGATCACGTGGATCAACTTGTGTGTTCTAGGGTGCCTCTACCTCAGTATATAAAGTACTAGAGGGGGGAGGCTGGCCGGCCAAGGGAGGGCGCGCCAGGAGAGTCCTACTCCCTCTGGGAGTAGGATTCCCCCCCACCCAATCCTAGTTGGAATAGGATTCCTTGAGGGGGGAAAGAGAGAGAGGGGGGCGGCCACCTCTCCTAGTCCTAATAGGACTAGGGGAAGGGGGGAGGTGCACAGCCACCTTGGGCTGCCCCTTTCTCCTTTCCACTAAAGCCCACTAAGGCCCATATAGCTCCCGGGGGGTTCCGGTAACCTCCCGGTACTCCGGTAAAATCCCGATTTCACCCGGAACACTTCCGATATCCAAACATAGGCTTCCAATATATCAATCTTTATGTCTCGACCATTTCGAGACTTCTCGTCATGTCCGTGATCACATCCGGGACTCTGAACAACCATCAGTACATCAAAATGCATAAACTCATAATATAACTGTCATCGAACCTTAAGCGTACGGACCCTACGGGTTCGAGAACAATGTAGACATGACCGAGACACGTCTCCGGTCAATAACCAATAGCGGGACCTGGATGCCCATATTGGCTCCTACATATTCTACGAAGATCTTTATCGGTCAGACCGCATAACAACATACGTTGTTCCCTTTGTCATCGGTATGTTACTGGCCCGAGATTCGATCGTCGGTATCCAATACCTAGCTCAATCTCGTTACCGGCAAGTCTCTTTACTCGTTCCGTAATACATCATCTCACAACTAACATATTAGTTGTAATGCTTGCAAGGCTTATGTGATGTGCATTACCGAGAGGGCCCAGAGATACCTCTCCGACAATCGGAGTGACAAATCCTAATCTCGAAATACGCCAACCCAACATCTACCATTGGAGACACCTGTAGAGCTCCTTTATAATCACCCATTTACGTTGTGACGTTTGGTAGCACACAAAGTGTTCCTCCGGTAAACGGGAGTTGCATAATCTCATAGTCATAGGAACATGTATAAGTCATGAAGAAAAGCAATAGCAACATACTAAACGATCGGGTGCTAAGCTAATGGAATGGGTCATGTCAATCAGATCATTCAACTAATGATGTGATCTCGTTAATCAAATAACAACTCTTTGTTCATGGTTAGGAAACATAACCATCTTTGATTAACGAGCTAGTTAAGTAGAGGCATACTAGTGACACTCTGTTTGTCTATGTATTCACACATGTATTATGTTTCCGGTTAATACAATTCTAGCATGAATAATAAACATTTATCATGATATAAGGAAATAAATAATAACTTTATTATTGCCTCTAGGGCATATTTCCTTCAGTTCTTTGTAGACCTTTGGGTCCGTAGTTAGTAGGTAGATGGCTTTCTCTCTCTCTCTCTCTCTCTTTGAATTCTCAATACGATGGTCTCTTGGAGATCCATATGATGTAACTCTTTTGTGGTGTGTTTGTTGGGATCAATGAACTTTGGGTTTATGATCAGATCTATCTTTTTATATCCATGAAAGTATTTGAGTTTCTTTGATCTATTTTATGCATGATCTCTTATAGCCTCGTATTTCTTTTTCGATTTGTTTGGCCAACTAGATCTATTTATTTTGCAATGGGAAGAGGTGCTTTGTAGTGGGTTCGATCTTACGGTGCTTGATCCCAGTGACAGAAGGGGAACCGACACGTATGTATCGTTGCTACTAAGGATAAAACAATGGGGTCTATCTCTAGATAGATAGATAGATCTTGTCTACATCATGTCATCATTCTTATTGCATTACCTCGTTTCTTCATGAACTTAATACACTAGATGCATGCTGGATAGCAGTCGATGTGTGGAGTGATAGTAGTAGATACAGGCGAGTAATAGTAGTAGATGCAGGCAGGAGTCGATCTACTAATCTTGGACGTGATGCCTATGTAATGATCATTGTCTGTATATCGTCATGATTATTTGAAGTTCTATCAATTGCCCAACAGTAATTTGTTCACCCACCGTTTGCTATTTTTCTCGAGAGAAGCCACTAGTGAAACATACGCCCCCGAGTCTCTTTCTC
The DNA here is from genome assembly GCF_018294505.1 of Triticum aestivum. NCBI lineage: Eukaryota > Viridiplantae > Streptophyta > Magnoliopsida > Poales > Poaceae > Triticum > Triticum aestivum. Next base: position 169,242,059 of record NC_057812.1, read on the forward strand.
ATATTATTTGTCTTTGCGATTTATTTTCCTTTACTTTTATTTTCAGATCTATTAAACGAAAAATACAAAAATACCTTGCTGCAATTTATTCTTATTTATTTTATTTGGCGTTTGATCTATCAATCTACTACAATTTATCTCACATCCGTTTGCCTATCTTGAGGCGTTATACCCGGAAGGGATTGACAGCCCCCTTTAACACGTCGGGTTGCGAGGATTTGTTATCTATGTGCGGGTGCTGTTTACGTTGTGTTGCTTGGTTCTCCTAGTTCGATAACCTTAGTTTCATATCTGAGGAAAATATCTACAACCGTTGTGCTGCATCATCCATTTTTCTTTAAGAAAATACCGACGTAGTTTTAAGCCGCATCAGACACTCCCGCCCTTATAAATTGTGTTATGCCTCCACAACCGATGCGGGACCAAATCCAACAGCCTGGACATGGACGCTGGCAGTTTGGGTCACTACGACGTTTTCCAAGTTTTAAATATGGAGAACCTATCCAGCGTCGAGGCAGTGGAAGGCATCCCGGAGCTCCAGCAAGCTGGGTTGAACGTCTTTACGCATGCCGTTGCAAAGCCACAACGGTTAGTAGGTGAGGAGGGGCCCTAGGGACGTCTACTACCTCTCTAATGTTGAGTGCATTCTTCATGCACCAATGCATGCGTCTCCTAGGTTGGCTAGAAGCACACTTTCTAAGAGCATCTCCAACAGGTGTGTTAAACAGGCGTCGCGCCGTAAAATCGCCCGTTTTAGCGCGCGCGCAACCTGGCGGATGGCTTCAGTGGGCGCGCAATAGCCACGCGCGCGGTATAAGCAGTTGGGCGCGCGCGTGGAAGCGGTACCTCGCGCGGTGTATTTGCGGCGCCCGCTTCCGCACGCGGCACACTCGATGCTCGCGCTGCGCGCTCTTCTTCTCCCCCTCCAAAGCCCCGCGTGCGCCAGCGCCGGCGACCCGCACCCATGGACGCACGCGCCGGCACCCTGCTCACCCCGTCCTATAGCCGCGACCCCCCCCCCCCCCCGCCCCCATCGCCGCCGCCGCCACAAATCCTAGCCCGGGTGGCGTTGACCTCGCCGCCGCCGGAGCTCCTCCGACGAGCGGCCTCGCGCGCGGCCTCTTCATGCCGGCGCGGATGACCTCGGCGGCGGGTGGCGTCGCGCCGGCGCCGACCCGAGGAGAGGAGGTTGGCGGCCGAGGAGAGGAGGGTGGCGGCCGAGGAGAGGAAGGTGGCTTTAGAGGAGAGGAATGTGAGCAATGAGGAGCGAACTAGGTTGTTGGAATGGGAGAAGCACTTGTTCTTCTTGGACACAACTAACCTCAATGCGGTGCAAAAGGAGTATGTCAATCTTTCCCAACAAGAAGTCTTGATCCAAAGAAGAGCCATGGTTCGTGCAATGGGTGGCGGTGGCCTCGGCACCATGGGTGGCGGTGGCCTCGGCGCCATGGGTGCCATGGGTGGCTTCGGAGGTACCGTGGGCGGTTTAGGTGCAATGGGAGGCATGGCTGGCTTTGGAGCACCCCCCGACGCTATGGCCACGATGGGAGGCATGAGTTTTGCTTCTCTCATGGGAGACATGGGTGCACCTCCGGCCGCCATGGGCGGAATGTCTTTCGATGAGCCTCCTCGCACACATTCCCATGAAGATGCCGTTGAAGATCTTGCCAACACCGTCGGAGTTTCACGTGATGCGGTGCGCGAGAGGGAGGAAGATTCATCTTCGAAGGCGGAAGAATCGTCTTCCGAAGATGAGGACGAGGACGAAGACGAGGACGAGGACGAGGAATGATGTGTCTTTCCTTTGTGTATTGAACTTGATTTGCGTTTTGAACTTAGTTGGATGAACTTGTGGGCATGATTTTAAACTTGTGGGCATGAACTTCATCAACTTGTTTGTGTGAAATTTTTATTGTGTTGAAAATGTTCATCATTTTGTGTTGAAAAATGCCATATGTAATGCACCGGCGGGTCGCGCGCGCAGCATTTTGTCGCGCTGCTGGAGCGACGCGCGCGCTGCTGGAGCGACGCGCGCACTGCATTTTAGTGCAGCCGTTGAAGCCAGCGCTGCGCGCCGCGCCAAACCAGCCGATGCGCGCGCGGCATATGTGTTTTTTACTCGCGGCGCGACCGGCGCCTGCTGGAGATGCTCTAACGATTGGATATGTAATATAATTGTTAGCCTCACCATCCTACTCCAGGATTGTGTTTTTGCCATGATCTTTTATGTTGTTAGTATTCCACTGACAATTTGTAATATATAACTATACACAAACGTGTTCTAATCATTTTAATCTTCTAGCAGATTAATTAACCATTCGTTTTTCTCTACTTGATTGAAGATCTCTTATCTTTTTTTTCTTCTAAAATCTACTTCCTTTAGGATTTAGCAAATGCAATGCAAATGGTGTGAACTTATACACTCTTTTTATGTAAAAAGTTGTAGTTGTTTTTGCATGTTTATTAAATGTGTTGCCCTCTAAAATCTATATAATCCTTGCTACTGGCCAAGCTTTTAGCGAATTGTGAAAGATCACTATATTACTTAGTTCATTTAATCCCAAAACAGTTGGCTATCTTCCTTGTGATTTAAAAGATTAGGTTCTAGAAGCTGTGAATATTGCAAGCATGGATATTTTTAGTGTAGACATGTGAGTGAGCAATCATAATGTCACTAGAAAAAGAAGAAAAATATATTTATAATTATACATCAAGCTTGACACATACCTATTTTGCCTTAACTATCAAGAGAAAAGATTATTTGCATCAATTAATCAGTCTCTTCTATGTTTCAGATTACCAAACACCGGTGGCTTAGTTTAAAGAGGATCACGGAATCTCCATATTGGAGATCAGTGACACCTAGGCTGGAGAACAACGGACTGTGCAGACATAACTTTCAAGCTGGCCCCGCCATTCTACTTGCACCGGAGGGAGTACATTATTCTGGGTTTGGCTGTAATAATACTAAAATTCATGCTAGAATTCTAGGTTTCACTCCGACTTGCACTGTCATGCTAGAATTTTAGTATTAAGAAACCTACATACTATTTGATCAAGTCATATTTTAATATTAGATACATCTGTATCTAGATAAATCTAAAACAAAAAATTTAGAACGGAGAGAGTACATTATTTTGGGTTGGGCTGCAACGCCTTTTCTTAAAATAAACATCAATTATCTGCGAACATTCGCAAATAGACATGTCATTTACGAACGTTTTAGATGTCGAGTCTACTACTCTACTTGTTGACAATTTCCTCAGAAACGGCAATTTCTTCTCTTTTTTTAGGAAAGAAGAAACTTTTGGGGGCAAAAAATTGCAAGATTTGCCATCTCCTACTAGGTAAAGTAACAAAAAACAAACCCCAAGATTTGCCGTTCTGGGACCACATCCTCGGGTACTGGCGCGCGAGCGAGTCGGGCCCGGAGAACGTGCTCTTCTTGAGGTACGAGGAGCTGCTGCGGGACCCCGCCGAGAACGTCAGAAAGCTCGCGCGGTTCGTTAGCATGCCGTTCTCCCAGGCGGAGGAGGAGGCCGGCGTCGTCCGCGGCATCGTCGAGCTCTGCAGCCTCGAGAGCCTGAAGAACCAGGAGGTGAACAGGAATGGGTACATGGACGGCCTCAAGTTCCCTCGCAAGGCCCTCTTCCGGAAGGGCGTGGCCGGCGACTGGGTGAACCACATGACGCCGGAGATGGCGCGCCGCATGGACGAGATCGTCGCCGACAAGCTCCGCGCCACGGGGCTCACATTCCAGTGAACCCAGAGAAATCAAAATTTCTGCAGTGTCGCGACGAGATCAATTTTATCATTTCCGTAACTTTATTACTACCCAAATGTTTCAGTTTATCATAAGCAAGCATACACGATCACGCTTCCGCATCACACGATATTCATCAGATTACTTGATTCAGATCACAACTTCACAAGTGAAACGCACACCGCTCGTATACACACCGACAGCGCAGTGACAGTATTCCTGAACCCAGTCCATGGCGGCCTCACAGCTTGCTGGAGACCGCGATGGGCCTGGTCCGGGGCCGTGCCGGAGCGGGCTCCTTGGGCACGACGACGGTGAGCACGCCGTTGTCGACGCTGGCCCTGATCTGCTCCACCCTGACGTGCTCCGGCAGCGCCACCTCCCGCGCGAACTCCGGCTTCCCGCGCTCCGCCACGTGCCACACTGCCTCTTCCTCGTTTCCCTCCTTCCCCTTCTCCTTCGCCGCGCCCCTGACGCTGAGCACGTTGCCGTCCTCCACCTGGACCTTGACGTCGTCCTTGCCCAGCCCCGGGACGTTGATCCGGAGGACGTGGGAGGTCGGGGTCTCCACCCAGTCCATGGCCGCCGTGGCGTAGGCCAAGGGGCGGGCGTAGAGGAGCCGCCGGAAGGGGCTTCCCCCGAAGAAGAGGTCCGCCATTGATTGGAACGGGAGAGCTAGCTCGGATGGGATCGGCTGGGACTGCAGTTGAGAATCGCACGGTTGGGAATTGGTGTTGGGGTCTCGGCGTCGGCGAGGTGGGAAAAATGGCGAAGGGGCTGGAACGATGGGGGCAATAAATCAGGAAGGGTTTGCGGCGTCGACGTCAGAGCGATGGTTCGAGAGGCACGGAGACGGTGTAGTAGATGGGAGAAGCTTCTGGAGTATGTATGTATGGGTAAAGCTTCGATTTTTTTTAAAACTATGTTATTTTTTTAGCAATTTCGGAAACTATAGGACGTAATGCAAAAAAACCAAAACTAGTAGCCCGTCGGCCATTCTTTGGCCGAAGTAGTACTTTTCGGCCAGAGTTAGGTCGAAGTAGTACTTTTCGGCCACACTTAGGCTGAAGTATAGATTTCGGCCATCCCCTGGCCGAAAAGGCACTTTTTGGTCAACTCTAGACCGAAATAGACTTTTTGGTCAAGTCTAGACCGAAAAGTCACTTTTTGGGCTGAAGTTGCATGACTCATGCTGAAATATATTTTGTCGCCACCCGTTTCCCGCCCACCCCTTCCCGCCACCCGTTTCCCGCCATGTGTTCCCGCCACCCGTTTCCCGCCAATCCCTTCCCGCCTTGTTTTCCCGCAAATCCGTTCCCGCCTTATTTTCCCGCCAATCCCTTCCCGCCTTATTTGCCCGCCAATCCCTTCCCGCCAACCCTTTCCCGCCATACCGCAGTTATTCTTCCCCGCCATTTTCTCCTCTGTATCTATAAAAACCCCTTCAGGCGGAGGTGGATAAGCATTCCAGTGTAGTGTAGTCGAGATGTCCCATTATCCATTCGATCGTAGTTTTCACCCTGAGATGAGCAGCACTCTGCTGAGTCTAGCTACCGATTTCAGGATGGACAATAGGATAGTTCCATGGGACGAACTCACGGGTAGTGACACCATAATGAATGAGTTGGCTCACCAATTACGTAGGTCTGGGTGGCCTGAAAGGACCTATGAGGAGGTACATTAAGAACTTCTTAGGTTGCATGAAAGGTGGAAGAAGGTGGTGGAGCCGAAGAGTGAAACTTTCAGAAGGACTGTAGAAAAGCATCCATTTTTATGGACTGAGGAGAGCGAGGACGAAGATGATATCTTCATGCCGCCGCTTCCGGGTTCTGCATCGTCGAAGGGCAAGAGTTCTGCATCGTCCAAAGGAAAGAGTTCTGCATCCGCGAAGGGCAAGAGTTCTGTATCGACCAAGGGCAAGAGTTCTGCATCGACGAAGGGCAAGAGGAGCGCATCGTCAAAGGGCAAGAGGGCTGCATCAACGGAGGATGACGATGATGACTTCATGTAGTATGTAAGATGTATTCCAGTTGTACCGTTTCATTCAGATGTATTTGCATTATTAGTTTGTATTGTATTATTGTAGGGCATTATGTTCTATCTGAATTTCATTTTGTAGTATGTAAAATGTATTGCACAAGTTCAGCCGCACCGTTTAATTCAGATGTACTTGTATCTTAATTATCGGTTGTAGTCTATTTGGAAATGTAACTGGAATAAGAATGCGAATTAATAATAATATGTCTCCCGCATACATAAAACAATATATGTCTCCTGATCACATAGAAGCAAGTGCGATAGTAACACATACATGAAGCATGTCTCATACATAAATACTGACACACAGCTGCGAATAGTCTGAAACTAACATAGATAATGAGTCATACATAGATAGATAAGCATATCACTGCGGGGGACGACGACGAGTCTGGGTCTTCCTCGGGCGAGGACCGGAAGGCGATAAGCGCTGAGGCGGTGAACGAGGCTCGCGATAACCACAACCATAGTTAACCTCGTCTGTCACGGTCTGTGTCTCCTGCGTCGGTGATGGTGGTGGAGTGTGAAACACTGTCTGTGAGAAGCCATAAATGTTTGTAGCTTGGTCATCATCCTCGTGGTTGCCCTCAAAGTACGAAGCACCACCACTAAGGATCGGTGACTACTCTGAATGCATGAACGGTTGCGACTGGTTGCCGCCCGCGGTAAAGTAAAATTAATACAAATGCATGAACAAAGCACCACCAGTAAGCATCAGTGACTGCTGAGAATGCAAGAACGATTACCACACTGTTCAAAAGAATGTAGTGAGTAGTGTTACCTAGATTCATCTTTTGCTGCCAGTCAGCGCTCCCTAGCTATGAAGGAGGTGGCTCATGCCAGGAAGAGCTCCCTAGCTGTGAAGGAGGTGGCTCATGCCAGGAAGATCTCCCTGGCTGTGAAGGAGGTGGTTCATGCTAGGAAGAGCTCCCTGGCTGTGAAGGAGGTGGCTCATGCCAGGAAGATCTCCCTGGCTGTGAAGGAGGTGGCTCATGCCAGGAAGAGCTCCCTGGCTGTGAAGGAGGTGGCTCATGCCAGGAAGATCTCCCTGGCTGTGAAGGATGAGGTTCTGCACGGTGCACAGAGGGTCGTGGTTCTGAACGATGCACGGAGGGTCGTGGTTCTAAATGTTGTACAAAGGGACGTGGCGGACAATGTGCTGGAGGAGGAAGTGCAACATCCGAAGTCCGTCTACACGTAACAGCTGCGTACATTCCGCGTAGGTTGTCATCAAGACGCCTCAACCATGAGATGCCCTCTCGCGGTGGGATAGTTTCTCCCCTCTGAAAGCGCTGCATTAAAGCGGAAACCTCCTCTCGCGCCTGTAGTGTCAAGTCACCCTGTACACAAAGAGTGAACGAATTATATCCTCGTTGTATGATAGACACCACGAATAGACAACCAAGCAAATATGTCCAGATTAACAAAAGACTTAACATATGAGAACCAAGGCATTTACCGCGTGGTGTCTGGTTCCCACAACAGAAGCAGTTGGGTACATATCGCTGGTGAGAGGGGCTTCGATCTGATCAGGAGCAGCTGATAGAACCAAATAGATCCTCGTTGTATGCCGGTAACGCTGCAGATACAACCCGGACATTTCCCAGTTAAAGGGCCGAACCTCACCCCAGATATTTGTCGCAGCGGTAGTCCATTCGTCAACGTAAGGGGTAATGCTCTCAAGCCAATAAGCCATGCACTTGTTTCCTCCTAGGCGACGGTCCCTGAGATTGACATGCGCGATACATGATTAGGTATATTATGAATGCAGAGCTGCCAACTAAAATAGTATTAGTACTTACTTGTGCACGTGGTCTGGCAAGTATGGAATATCTGAAATCTCAGGCTGTTGATATAGACCGAACTGTCTCATCACCCTATGAAGAGACATCTCCTCAACCGTCACGTCGAACACCAACTTGGCCTTGGTCATCCAAAAGTGCCGATCTCTAGTGCATAATCCAGAAATCCCAACTGGGTACCTCGATGATATAGCCTGAGGCGAGTATGGCTCCCAAATAACTTGATCCTCGTGCAAACTATCAAACTGCGCCATGAAGGACGGGTAGCATCCCCTAACCTGAGTATGCGCAAACTGTCTCTGTGCATGACAACAAATAAGCATTAGTAATACTATTGAATGGCAAGAAATAATTGAATTAATTGTTACTTAATATAAAAGTACCTCTCGCCGTGTCCAAACAGATCCCATAGTAGGTAAGTCGCCGATAGCAGGCACATAAGTCCCAGCTAAGTCCTCCAAACCAAAAGGTTTATCAACGTAGACATAGGGTCGTCCAATAGGGAATCTCTCGTATGACCAGAGCTGCAACAATAATGGACATCCAACAAGACTAGATTTTCTAGACTTCAACAAGCAAGCTTTGCACAGGCCTCTGTACGTAGCCGCTAACACAGCAGAACCAAAACTCCTCTGTAGAATATCCGCAGGGCAACGTGCGTCAGCTATCTCTCGTGCAATACCGATGAGTCGTGCATCGACAGTGGTCACGTGGTTCTCCGTAAACATTGTCTTGCCGAACAGCCAAAGAATATATGCCTCTAGGGACCGGTCAATCTGTGCCTCCGACAACTGAACGTCGGGATGTCCTAACGAGACAATCTACATAGAAACGTAATAATTGTATGAACATCGGACAACTAAAAAACAACATTTGTTTAAGTGGCCGTGATGGTTACCTGAAACTGGCTCAACCATCTAAAAAGAGGTCCATGAGGATCGTTGTCTATGGCCCTAGCAGTCGGGACCGCAGCCAAAAAACGGGTCTGCATCGCTGCTTGCCACCCAGATTCTGCCTCTAAGGGACCTATGGCAGCACCGGCCAGAGGTAATCCCAACAAGTAAGACACATCCTGTAAAGTAGGCACCATCTCTCCCCAAGGAAAGTGAAACGTATGTGTCTCTGGTCTCCATCTATCTACTAAGCAGGTAAGGAGTGACTTGTCGTAAGAGAAACGTTTCACTTGCCTCTTGTGTAACTGCAATGGTTCACCTGCCTCATCTAAGTCCGGACCATCAATCCACTCATTCAATGTACCCTCAACCAGCCGTGCCAAGGGTAGAAGTCCAGCCCAACTTAACCTACAAAATAAAGAGATTGTTAGCGGTTATGAAAAGTATGTCAAACATAGTAAGTCATTATATGGTCTCCATTATATGCACACATACCTATCAACCCATGAATCGTGTATCAGTCAGTTAGTCTTTGGGGTACGAGTGACCAACACGTCTAAGTTGTCGCCCGCTTCCGTAAGGGCGCCCCGGTGCTTTCTATCGATGTTACCATTAATCAACGGATACGAAGACATATCTGCAATTCAAACAACAAATCTCAGGTGCAAATAAAACATAGTACGACATATTACAAATTATAACATAGTCCTGACATATTACGAATTAAAACATAGTCCTGACATATTACATATTAAAACATAGTCCTGACATATTACAAATTAAAACATAGTCCTCACATATTACAAATTAAAACATAGTCCTGACATATTACATATTAAAACATAGTCATGACATATTACATATTAAAACCCACTACGACACATTATATAGCTTGTGAGTTATTTCTTCCTCGTCCGCCCCTTCGGCCTCGACTGCCATGACCACGTCCGCCTCTTGCTCCTGTTGTCGCAGTCGTCGATGTGGAAGCACTCGTCGATGCGGAAGCACCATCTTTGTTCAGGTCGGGACAATATTTCATCCTATGCCCATAGGCCGCGCATAGCAAACATTGTCTGGTTGCTCCACCAGCTTCAGACTGGTCCATATCGTTCCGAATGCGACGGGCCTTTCGTCTGCCCCTACTTGTTCGCCGAAGGTCTGGATGCGGGATGTATACTCTCTCACTGTCGTTTACCTTGTTGAAATTGCCGACGATTCTAAACCCTGTCATCTCGCCTGTCCAGGTGTTGAGCACTGCGTCTTTTAAATAGTATGGGGACACGAAGGATATAGCATCCAACTGAATCTGGCCACAGGCAGCCAACACATGAGAGCAAGGTAGGTGCAACAACTTCGGTTTGTTGCATGTACACTCACACGTTGGATAAAATTCCATTCCAATTTTTACCTCATGTGTCTTCACCTCATTTCCAGAACCAAAACCATCGGTAGGAAGCTGAACCTCATACCTCCTTTCTTGATTCCCTATGAGTCTGACAGTGTGCTTCTTTACTTTCTCTATCTTTTTTGACATGTATTCCATGACACGGCTACAATAAGGTGTGTTCTGATTATCTTCAATATGCTTCTTTGCTAACTCATGCCTTTCTCTGAAATATCTGAAAGTGCCATGGAATACAGCCTCCACAATAGCTGTGAGTGGCAATGCTCTATTCCCTCTCAGCACAAAGTTATACACCTCTGCAAGATTGGTTGTCATGTGGCTATACCTAGCTCCATGTGTGTCATGCAGCAAAGACCAATTCATTGGAGGCTCTTTATCTATCCACTCAGAAAAATTCTTTATTGCCCTTCCCTTCTTTCTCTTAGTATTAGGAGGGTCAATTGCTGGCAAGTCACAAAGACCAACTGGATCCTCTAGCTCCGCGATGAGTGCTGCTAATTTAACCTGATCTTCTTCCATTTTCTTCCTCGCACGGACCTGCTTCTTAGTAAACTCATCTAGTTTTGACCAAATAAATTCGTATTTCCGCTGCTGGCTCTGCTTGCATGATTTTTTGAACAAGTTCATCAACCGCTTGTTCTTGAACTGTGAGAAAAAATTAGCCCCAAGATGGCGCATGCACCACCGGCTCTGCAAGTCCCTCCAAGGTGTTGGTTCGTCATCTGCTGGATTACGAAGTGTCTTCACGGCCTTCAATATACCAGCATGTCTGTCATGAATGACACACACGTTTGGTCGGTCCTTCACGATGGCAATTTTCACTTGGCGGAAGAACCATACCCAGCTGAGAAAGTTCTCACCCTCCACAAATGCCATGGCAAGTGGGATGATTTGATTGTTCCCGTCCACACCAATAGCAGTCAGGATTTGCCCTCTATACTGACCGGTCAGGAATGTACCATCCACAAACATAACAGGAGGACAATGCCGGAAAGCTTCGATGCACATAGCAAAAGAGAAGAACACTCGTTTCAACACCTTGAAATCTGGTATACTCAGCAACCTCATGTGTTGTACGTTCACATAAGTGCCGGGATTCCTCTCCTTCAGTATGCCCAGGAGACGGACAACATTATCATATGAGTCGAAGAACGTCCCAAACCTTTCCTCCATAGCCTTCTGCTTAGCCCTCCAAGCCTTCCCATAAGGAATGACATAATTCCATCTGACCTTCACTGCTGTCTGGATGTGTTTTGCTTCCATATCTTTCTTCTCTACTATCTCAGTATACATGAGTTGCGCAATGAGACTTGAAGTCAGGTTCGGATGCTTGACCAGCAGGTTCGTCCTCACACAATTATGTGGGACGACAATGGTGACAACCCAGTGGATGTCATACTTCGGCACGTGCCCGTGCACCTTCCCAGGACAACCTGTTACAACACATTTCACGGTATAGTTTGTTGGACTTGATATGTGTGTCTTGAAAACCCTCTGCGTAGACATAGCCCACTTTATCACCGCATACTTCAATTTTTTCTTTGTATCAAACATAGCCCCTATTTGTACTTGGTTCAGATTATACTGCCATGGAGTCTCATGGCCATCGTTCACCGTAAGGCCGGTGGATATGTCCTGCTCCCATGCAGAAGGAATCGGTACCTCAACTTCATCCTCAGAATTTTCAGAATCCAGTTCCTCCACCAATCCATCCTCGTCCTCTTCCTCCATCACCCTCTGCATTTCATCCCCTTCCTCATCCCCATCAGCAAAACCAGAACCAGCTAATATTATCGACTGGCTACTCTGCCCAGTATCAGGACCACAAACATTGTGTGGCACGTAGTCTGACTCTTTCTCGGGTTGGCTAGCATCCACATCTTGTGGCTGTGACCCGGATAAAACAATCTCGTTAGCCACTTCACTGCCTTGGCCGGGTTCATACCCCCTATGGAGTTGTACGGTATTCTCCTCCTTCGGCACAGGTTGCACAAGTGCATATGGGTGGATTCTTCGGTCTCGGCAGCGTCTTAACAGGGACAACCAATGCTGGCTCCTATCTACCGGCATCAACTCCCACTTGACATTTTTACAGGATTTGGTCCACAATGCATGAATACTGACGGAACATACTTCAGGATCCAGACCGAAACTAGTTGTCAACCAGTACTTCAACTGTCTAATGTCTAGTCTGTCCGGGTCAGCTAGTGTCATGACGCCATTTTTAAACTCGCTAAGATTAAACCCCAACCCATTATATCGAACATTACCAGCGCCGTAGTAAACTATCAGATTTACTGATTCAGATATTTTCACCTGTCAGACATTGTCATCCTCTCATTAATCACAACAAAGACTAATATTACCCGTTACACTAACTATGCACTAAAATGCCTCCACAAATATATTAACACTCCACTTCACAATATGACTTATCTAAACTAATTAAAATATACAATTCAGAGAAAATTTGTGATGGCATGGTTATACCTTCGAAGCGTGTGTGCCTAGCTTCTTGCTCCTCTCTTTCACTCAGCGGCATCGGCCACCTCGCGGAGTACTTGCACCACAGGACAACGGCAGCGCCGCCCCCTCGACGACCGGAGGCTCAACTCCGGTCACCCCCCAAGCCGCACCTCCTCGTCCACAGCAGCTGCTCCTCCTCACCACCACCTCCTTCCCAACCACACCTTCTCCACCCCACCATGGCTCCTCCCTCCAAACGTAGAAAAAACTATCACATACCCCAAAAAAACACCGTAGGCTGTTGGAGAATGGTATGATCTATCTATTCTGTGTCTTGGATGTGAAAATGGGTGCAAAGTGGTGGAGATCGGCGCGGGCTTGTGAGGTTACAGAGAAGAACGAGAGAGAGAGAGAGGAGGAAACAGAGTGCGAGCAGCCAGAGGAAGGAGACGGCCTGGTGAGCCTTATCCCGAACTCTTCGGTCAACTCCTGGCCGAAGAGCTTTTCGGCCGCCAGCTAGCCGAAAAGAGCCCACTTCGGCCGCGCGTGGGCCGAAGCTACGATTTTCGGCCGGCCCGCCACCGACACCACCTCTTCGGCCCAGCCGAGCCTTACTTCGGTCAAAGCCTGGACGAAAAGTCCTTTTCGGCCAAACCCGGGCCGAAAACAACCTCTTCGGCCAGCGCGAGGCCGATGGGGTCATAGTTTTGATTTTTTTCGCGTTTAGTGCTATAGTTTCCGAATTTGCTGCACAAAAAGTTATAGTTTTGAAAAAAAATCTAAAGCTTCTGGAGTATGTATGGTCTGGACTCGTCTCGGGTTGCTTATCCAAACAGAATAAATTGCACAAAAGCACCACTTTAAAGACTAATTAGCAGAAAACACTATGTTATAGAAGTATTTTTTGTTGTAGAAAGCATCATGTCTACCGTCATCTTTTTGCAAATAACACTGATCGACGGATTTGCGGTCTTGGTTTAAAGAAGCTATAATGCTAATGAAGTAGTGGGTTCTGGGGGCTAATCATGGTAAAATTAAAAACTTTCCTTGCTTGGTTTGATTTTATTCGCAAGAATCGTCCCATAATGTCAATGTGTCCACAAGGAGGAATATGCATGCATTCTACTCTTGTTACTTATGCTCGATTGGGTCATAATCCTTTTACTCTTGCCATTTATATAGTACTTGAATGTGTTCAGTTGTTAAAAGGCTAAGTGATTTGCAATGTTCTGTGTATGTATTCTCCTAATTTCATTAGAGAAGTCAAGCCATTATTATAATTTAACTATACTTGTCCATGGTTTATAACAAATACATTTTTGGTTTTATTCATGAACAAGACATTTTATATGAAGCGAGACAATGATTCATGCATCTTCCTAATTTCCATGACCTACTGTTATATGAAGCGAGTTTTTGGTGTAGCAAGGTAGTCCAATCCTTTTTGTAGCAAAGGACGGGCCGGAACAGTTTTTTATAATACGCAAAGCGTTCTTGAGGACACACGAGAATTTTATCTAGTCACTTTCATCATGTTTGTTTGATTCGTGTTTGCTACTTTGATAGTATGATATATGGGTGTGGTTGCAACTGATTATTTATCGATGCTTGTGATTCTCTTCGTATTTGTGACATATGGCACCCTTTCTTATATTGTTGCACTCATGAAATAATGAAATTTAATTGTAATATCAAGTTTTCTGGCTAGTAACTAGGAATTTTACGGTTGATGCTTTGGCTAGAGAACATGGTATTGACATGGATGGTTCACCAAGTACTTGATTCTTCATTTGTACTCTCTTCATTCCATAATGTAGTGCGCCGACATCTTTCGAGATTTAAGTTTCATCATAAATTTAACCAACGTGGACGACTGCTGTGGGAGCAAAATTATACCATTGAAGCTCTCGCAACGGTCGCCCATGTTGGTTAAATTTATGGTCAAACTTAAATTCAAAAAGTGCGGGCACACTACATTACAGAATAAAGGGAGTATGAAAAATCATTTTCATTGCAGTTCATTTTGATTGGCTCAGCTATAACATGGTCTAATGTGAGAAAGAGAACACCAGTACTGGTTTAATTTACTATTTTAATTTTGAGTGACGGGTGATGTCTGGATGGTGTGTACTGAATTGTTGTGTACTACATGGTGCGTGGGGGGGGGGGATGTTTTAGGTGCTCCCCTGATATGAGCTACCGCGAGCCGTTGGATCAGAGATCCAAGGGTTCACGGCCTAGCTCCTGGACTTGCGCGCATATCGAAGATTCATGGAGGATCATTTTACAAAGTAGCAAGAGCTCTACCTGCAGCCATTGGGGAGCTCGTATCACGGGAGCACCGAAGCTCCTGTATCATCTGACACTCTCACTGGTGCGTGGTGCACGCTGGACCTGATTCGCTTTTGAACGTGGTGCATCACTCGATTGTTTATCACTTTCAAGGATAACGCTAAAAATGTTTTTATCTTGAATTCTTGATTGGTTTCTACTCCAGCTTTTCGAAGAAGAACCTCATTCACACATAACAAGTAATAGAATGTACATATGGTCAAAATAATAGAATGTACATTACAAAGAATATTGCACACACCTGCAAAAAAAATATATATTGCACACATATACTTATAAAATACACATCCTCGTATATACATGATAATAAATAAATATGTACTATCCTAAAAAAATACGTACTACTGAACTCCATGCATAAACAGTACAAACATAGTCACTCCATCAACATACATAAACACACAAATAATTCTAATCTTTCTTGAGGATTTTGACGTCCTTCCAGCGGGATTCCATGCGGCTGGACTCCTGGCGCTGCCCGTACACGCCGAACTTGAAGTAGTGCGAGTGGCCGCCGCGGCCCTGGACGTGCAACTTCTGCTCGCCGTCGATGTACACGGTGAGTGTCGATGCATCGACGTCGTGGACTACGTTCAGCCGGAACCATCTGTCATCGATGGCATCCTCGACAAGCTGCCGGTTGTAGTACCGCAGTGCGCCATCGTAGACGTGCAGCATGAGCGTGCTGGCGGCCTCGCCGGCGCCAAACACCTGCATGATACATACTCCCGTGGTGCCGGAGGGGACGTACCCGTAGGCCTCGAACTGCCACACGCCGGAGCTGTAGTCGTAGCCCTGCAGGTACGAAGAAGAGAGTAGCAAAAGCAATCAGTAAGGACACTAAATCTTGAATACATAGTAAATGAGTAATGACTAATGACATGGTAATTAACTTACTGCCATCCTGATCTCAGTTCTTGGTTTGGTATGACTCTGGCGGGCATGTGGCTTGTCAGAGGAGAGCACCCAGAGCTTCCGCACGGTGCCGTCGAAGCTGTAGCGTGCACCGCTGGACTCGTCGAACGGGCGCTGCAGCGCGAAGTTGCTTTCGCTGAGCCTCACCGCAGTGAACCCATCGGCCGGGTCGCCGGTACTGGGTGCCCGTGCGTCCCTGGCCGCAACGCATGACCAGGAAGCCAAGAAGACAAGCAGGGAAACACTAATCCAAGAGAGAGCGCGAGGAGCCATGTGTACAGTGTCCTCTATAGTACTATGTGTGTAGCTTCTGCTTTGTCTTGAATTGTGCTCTGGATGCAGAGAATTGTGATGATGAGATGGGTGAGACTAATCAAGTTCCCTCTGGTTCATATAGGCCTTGGCGATCTATCAGTCTACTAGGTAGGATAGGAGAATCCACAGCTTAATTAAATAGTAGTAGTGCTCTCGTGAACTTTAATTAGACGCACGCATGCAGCTTGAGTTGTCCAACGTGATACTGACTGACTTCTGAGTAGGTAACGTGAACAGGCGGCAATTAGCATTAGCGGTACCTTGTTATTTTGTTTTACCGACGGGAATTCAACCCTCCTACGTGGTAATAAATCTGCTGTATGTCTAGGTGAACACGGTGGTTCAATTTTGGATGACAGCAAGGAGTCAAACAATGTAAATTATTCTTCAGCTCGACGGAGGATACTTGAGTTTTTACCTGACATTTTTTACTGACATACTTACAGTGCATGCGTAAGGAGTAAATTGCATAAAACCACCGCTTTGAAGGCTAGGTTTGCGAAAAACACTACAATACATTTCTTTTTGCAGAAAACACCATGTCTTCAGTATTCTTTTTGCAAAAACCACTGATCGGCGGATTTGGCTCGGTTAAGCACGCTTATGACAGTTGGGGCCCCTTTTTGCCTATGTGGCGTAACATTTCATGCTAGGTCAATTCTAATCCAATTTCACAAACTAGTACACACATTTTACACAGGCACCCCTAAAGCAAAAAAGAAAAAATGCAATCAGATCCTCGCCACAGGTTGGGGCGGTCAACGCAGCCTGCGCTGGGCACCTCCTCGTGCAGGAGGCCAAATCGGGGCAGCGACGACATCCCTCGCCGGATCCGGCAGCCAGCGCTGGGCGCCTCCTCGTGCTGGAGGCCAATCGGGGCGGCGGCTTGGCATACCTCGCCGGATCCGGCAACCGTCGATGGGCATCTCTTCGCGGAGGCCAAATCGGGGCGGTGGCGCAGCCTCCCTCGCCGGATCTGGATGTGGCGGTGCTGGGGGCAGAACGGGGCGACATAGCAGCGCGGCATCCCTCGCCGAAGGTGCGACGCCTGGAGCGCGTGCGGGAACCGCCGTCTGCAGCTCATCTCGAGGGGCGCAGGGAGCGTTGGGGCCTGCTCGAGGTGGGCCCTTACCCTCCTGGACGGTGCATGGCGGCGGTGGCACGGTTGAGCAGAGGCGGGCGCGGCTGGCAGAGGCTGGAGCACGGTGGGGCAGGGAGGTGAGCACGGCGTGGCTGGCGGATGGTGGTGGCCGGCGCCATCGAGGCGGCTGACTGTGTGGCAGGACATGGGAAGGGCCTGGGCAACACATGGGAGAAAACTTGCGGGTGTTTTAGTTTTTTTACCGTCTAACGTTGTCTTGGGTAAAATGTTATGCCATGTCAGCAAAAAATGGGACCTATCTGTCATAATCTTATTTAACAGCGCAAGATCCGTCGATCAGTGATTTTTGCAAAAAGATTACTGTAGACGTGTTGTTTTCTGCAAAAAAATATATTGTAGTGTTTTTCGTAAACCTAGCTTTCAAAGTGGTGGTTTTGTGCAATTTACTCCATGCGTAAGAGACTACTAGTAGAAATAGCGTGAGGGTAAAATACATCCGTGCCCACCCATGCACACCTACATATAGAAATAGATGTGTGGAAGAAAGTCCCAATCGTAGTTTTACTTTCATCCTCTTCGCGAAAGCGGCTGTTCCTTGCGACCTCAGCTGCCCTTGGGAGAACTTATTGGGAGAGACAGTGTGAGCATCGGATCCTTGAACTCTGAAGAAATGTAAGTTCGTCACTCTCAAAGCACTCTGTTAAAATCACTGAATATCGGTTCGACCTCTCGACAATTGTGGGATGTCGATCTCAGATGCAACAGACATCACGCGGGCCTACGGGCCCTCAAAACGTCCGCAAGCATCTGGACGCTGCAAGCCAATCAATGCGGGGATATATTTGTCTGCAGACGAGTCAACGTGTATGTTTTTTTGTAAAATGGAAGCAAACAAATTGGGGGTACGAACCTCGGCTATATAGGACTCCAACACCCTCGGCGCACCCAAAACAAAGGTGGAGCCCGCACTCGTACTTTTGAGGTGCCACCCCCATTTCCCCATCTCCCCACTCATCACCGCGGCCATCCGCCCTTCCCGCGCTTCTCGCTCTTGTCGCCGCACGGACTCGTATAAAAAGCTACCGGAGACAACGAAGGTGGAGGATCCGGAAAAGATGGACGTCCGGTAGATCAACTCGGTGACACAGCAAGCCCGTCGCCTCAAAGCGAAGGCAAAGGACGGCATAGCCGACAAAAAGAAGGGCGGCCGGGGCGGCCAGGGACAGGGTGTAGGGGTCGGATAGGGGCAAGATGCAGGGCGTTGCCGCCATCACCGTCACCATCCATGCACACGTTGTTGTGGAAGGATCAATATCAGCCTCCCTACTTCTACACCGCCGAAGCTTCGCCTGTAGTCACCGGCCTCCACAACCGAGCAAGTGTCGTACTGCGACAACGTCAACACTGTGCCGCTCCATTTTGCGACTCAGCATCGCCGCAGCTTGTCTAGTTGTGGACGCTGGGTGTGGATTAGTTTGGTGCCCGCTCTTCGTTCGCCAATATGTCTCGATTGGGCGACCCAGCATATGAGAACATAGACATGCAATTGTTTGAGATGACCCATGACGGAAGCAGAGGCTACTTCGAGGACAGACAAGTGGATGACTTGGAGCCATAGATGCACGCCCAACAACAAGGCATGTACACCTATCCGGGCGCGCACACTCAACAACCTAAATTGTACATCAGGCAACTAGAGCAGGGCACTTCCGACGACGACGACCTTGATCCGAGGGATTGGCTGGTCTATTCGAAGAAGATGGGTAGAGGAGAAAGCTTCAACATACGGGAGGATGAGTTATTGTGTGATGCGATGGTTTAACACTAGCCTTTATCTAATCCATGAAACAGAGCAAAAAACACAACATTTTGGTCCAATATTCATTCTTGGTTCCACGAGCATAATAATTTCGAGCCTTACTGCAAAGAACTCATCTGCGATCGTGGGACAAAGTCGCTCAACCATCAATGGCACACAATCCAAGAAGCGGTGAGCGGGTATTGGGGTCATTTAAAACAACTAATCATTTGTTGGGAAGTGTTCACTAATCACCGAGCAGTAAGTTGCTATATGTGTTGGAAATTTGGTCGGATACGTAACTTGTTGGCCGAATATGCTCTATGTGTTGGTCATTTGGCGTGATATGCAACTTGTTGACAATATTTTTCTTTCTAGCCATCCTGTGCATCCAACTTGTTTTTGAAGGTGGAGAAGAGGAATTTTATCCTCATGCATTGTTATTGAAGTTGAATGGATAACCCAAGTGACAACTATCCATTGCCAGCCCCATCAAGACCGTTGGTGTTGACACCGAACAAGAAGAGGGTGATCCAACCAATCCAACAAAAGAATTGCCAAGAATGTTACAAGGGTGTTTCAAGGAAAGAAGTGGGAGGAGGAGAAGGGAAGCGCTTGGCAGCCGAGATGGAGGCGGCCGAGAATGAGCTGGATGGTGAGGAGGAGCCACCAACAGAGTGAGCGAGGAGGCTCTGAAAGCTAGTTTGGCAGGGCAAAGCTGCATTTTTCGCACCAACTGTGAGACTGGTACTTTTGTGATCAGGCACATGTAAAAACTTTGAACATCATGCTTTGAACATGACATTTTAACTTGCTTTCATATTTCTATGCATTTTAAATGAAATTGACCGGAATTGGGTAGACGTTTAGGAAATGATGTTGGATGGCTGGCTCTCGTATCCGTGTCCATCGACTAGTGATGCACCTCCAACGTATCTATAATTTTTGATTGTTTCATGTTTTTATATTACCAATCTTAGATACTTTATATGAAATTTTATACTATATTTTGGGACTAACCTATTAACTCGGTGCCCAGTGCTAGTTGTTGGTTTTTGCTTGTTCTTGGCTTTTCAGGAAACTAGCATTAAACAAAGTCCAAACACGATGAAACTTTACAATGATTTTTCTGGACCAGAAGGGACCCTAGAAGGTTCAGAAGAGGCCAGAAGATCTTGGAGAGAGCCACGAGCTCATCTGGTGTGCCCCAGGGTGGCGCCCCTGAGCTCCTGGGTCCCATGTAGCTCCGTTTGTCCTAACTACAACTCCATAAATTCCCAAATATTCCCAACCCAACAGAGAGCCATTCGAAACACTTTGTCGGCCGCCGAAAGCTTCCTTCTGCGATCCCATCTGAAGGCCTTTTCTAGTACTCTGCCAGGGGGTCAATCACGGAGGGTTTCCACATCATCCTTACACCACCTCCAATGATGTGTCAGTAGTTTACCACAGACCCGCGGGTCCATAGCTAGTAGCTAGATGACTTCTTCTTTCTCTTCGATCTTCAATACGAAGTTCTCCATGATCTCCATGGAGTTCTATTTGATGTACTTCTTTGGCTGTCTGTTTGTTGGGATCCTATGAATTGTGGATTTATGATCAGATTATTCATTGAAAGTAATTGAGTCTTGATATGTCTGCAACATATCTATAATTTATGAAGTATTCATGCCTTTAATATAGTTTTGTATGATTTTGGTGCACTTTTATATGATTTTTATGGACTAACATATTGACCTAGTGCCCAGTGCCAGTTGCTGTTTCCTGCTTGTTTTTGGTTTTCTAGAAAATCCATATCAAATGGAGTCCAAATGCAGTGAAACTTTCTGATGATTTTTTTGGAACAAAAGAGACCCCCGAAGCTTCATGGGAGGGCCAGAAGAGCCACGAGGTGACCACTACCTATCAGGGCACGCTAGGGCAAAAGTGGTGGGCTGGTGGGTAGTGGGCATCTCGTGGCCCATGTTCGCGTGATTCCAACGCTAAAAATTCTTATAAATACAGAAGCCCCAAAAATAACCATAGAACTTTGACTCCGCCGCCACAAGCCTCTGTAGCACTCTATCGAAGGGGGAAATCATCACCGGAGGCCATCTTCATCATCCAGACGACCTCCATGATGAGTAGGGAGTAATTCACCCTCGGGGCTGAGGGTTTGTACTAGTAGCTATGTGTTTGATCTCTCTCGCTCTCGTGTTCTTGATTTGAAACGATCTTGATGTAGTTGGAAATATGCCCTAGAGGCAATAATAAAATGGTTATTATATTTCCTTGTTCATGATAATTGTCTATTATTCATGCTATAATTGTATTATCCGGAAATCGTAATACATGTGTGAATACATAGACCACAATGTGTCCCTAGTGAGCCTCTAGTTGACTAGCTCGTTGATCAACAGATAGTCATGGTTTCCTGGCTATGGACATGGGGATGTCATTGATAATGGGATCACATCATTAGGAGAATGATGTGATGGACAAGACCCAATCCTAAACATAGCACAAGATCGTATAGTTCGTTTGCTAGAGTTTTTCCAATGCCAAGTATCTTTTCCTTAGACCATGAGATCGTGTAACTCCCGGATACCGTAGGAGTGCTTTGGGTGTACCAAACGTCACAACGTAACTGGGTGACTATAAAGGTATACTACGGGTATTTCCAAAAGTGTCTGTTGGGTTGACACGGATCAAGACTGGGATTTGTCACTCCGTATGACGGAGAGGTATCTCTGGGCCAACTCGGTAATGCATCATCATAATGAGCTCAAAGTGACCAAGTGTCTGGTCACGGGATCATGCATTACGGTACGAGTAAAGTGACTTGCCGGTAACGAGATTGAACGAGGTATTGGGATACTGACGATCGAATCTCGGGCAAGTAACGTACCGATTGACAAAGGGAATTGTATACAGGGTTGCGTGAATCCTCGACATAGTGGTTCATCCGATGAGATCATCGAGGAGCATGTGGGAGCCAACATGGGTATCCAGATCCCGCTGTTGGTTATTGACCGGAGAGCCATCTCAGTCATGTCTACATGTCTCCCGAACCCGTAGGGTCTACACACTTAAGGTTCGGTGACGCTAAGGTTGTAGAGATATGTATATGCAGTAACACGAAAGTTGTTCGGAGTCTCGGATGAGATCCCGGACGTCACGAGGAGTTCCGGAATGGTCCGGAGGTAAAGAATTATATATATGAAGTGCTATTTCGGCCATCGGGACAAGTTTCGGGGTCACCGGTATTGTACTGGGACCACCGGAAGGGTCCCGGGGGTCCACCGGGTGGGGCCACCTATCCCGGAGGGCCCCATGGGCTGAAGTGGGAGGGTAACCAGCCCCTAGTGGGCTGGTGCGCCCCCTTGGGCTTTGCCCCTGCGCCTAGGGTTGGGAACCCTAGGGTGGGGGGCGCCCCACTTGCCTTGGGGGGCACTCCACCCCCCTTGGCCGCCACCCCTTGGGAGATTGGATCTCCAGGGCCGGCGCCCCCCCTGGGGACCCTATATATAGAGGGGGGGAGGGAGGGCAGCCGCACCCATGCCCTTGGCGCCTCCCTCTCCCCTCCAAGAACTCCTCCTCCTCCGTAGAGAACGGCGAAGCCCTGCTGCGGTGACTGCTGCATCCACCACCATGCCGTTGTGCTGCTGGATCTTCATCAACCTCTCCTTCCCCCTTGCTGGATCAAGAAGGAGGAGACGTCACACTGACCGTACGTGTGTTGAACGTGGAGGTGCCGTCCGTTCGGCGCTAGGATCTCCGGTGATTTGGATCACGTCGAGTACGACTTCCTCATCCCCGTTCTTTGAACGCTTCCGCGCGTGATCTACAAAGGTATGTAGATGCAATCCGATCACTCGTTGCTAGATGAACTCATAGATGGATCTTGGTGAAACCGTAGGAAAATTTTTGTTTTCTGCAACGTTCCCCAACAGTGGCATCATGAGCTAGGTCTATGCGTAGTTCTCTTTGCACGAGTAGAACACAATTTGTTGTGGGCGTAGATGTTGTGAACTTTCTTGCCGCTACTAGTCTTATTTTGCTTCAGCGGTATTGTGGGATGAAGCAGTCCGGACCGACCTTACACGTACGCTTACGTGAGACTGGTTCCACCGACTGACATGCACTAGTTGCATAAGGTGGCTAGCGGGTGTCTGTCTCTCCCACTTTAGTTGGAGCGGATTCGATGAAAAGGGTCCTTATGAAGGGTAAATAGAAGTTGACAAATCACGTTGTGGCTTTTACGTAGGTAAGAAAACGTTCTTGCTAGAACCCTATTGCAGCCACGTAAAACTTGCAACAACAATTAGAGGACGTCTAACTTATTTTTGCAGCAAGTGCTTTGTGATGTGATATGGCCAAAGTTGTGATGAATGATGAATGATATATGTGATGTATGAGATCATGTTCTTGTAATAGGAATCACGACTTGCATGTCGATGAGTATGACAACCGGCAGGAGCCATAGGAGTTGTCTTTATTTTTTGTATGACCTGCGTGTCATTGAGAAACGCCATGTAAATTACTTTACTTTATTGCTAAACGTGTTAGCCATAGTAGTAGAAGTAATAGTAGGCGAGCAACTTCATGGAGACACGATGATGGAGATCATGGTGTCATGCCGGTGACAAGATGATCATGGAGCCCCAAGATGGAGATCAAAGGAGCTATGTGATATTGGCCATATCATGTCACTATTATTATTTGATTGCATGTGATGTTTACCATGTTTTTGCATCTTGTTTACTTAGAACGGCGGTAGTAAATAAGATGATCCCTCATAATAATTTCAAGAAAGTGTTCCCCCTAACTGTGCACCATTCCGACAGTTCATTGTTTCGAAGCACCACGTGATGATCGGGTGTGATAGATTCCAACGTTCACATACAACGGGTGTAAGACAGATTTACACATGCAAACACTTAGGTTGACTTGATGAGCCTAGCATGTACAGACATGGCCTCGGAACACAGAAGACCCAAAGGTCGAGCATGAGTCGTATAGAAGATACGATCAACATGAAGATGTTCACCGATGTTGACTAGTCCGTCTCACGTGATGATCGGACACGGCCTAGTTAACTCGGATCATGTTATACTTAGATGACTGGAGGGATGTCTATCTAAGTGGGAGTTCATTATATAATTTGATTAGATGAACTTAATTATCATGAACTTAGTCTAAAATCTTTACAATATGTCTTGTAGATCAAATGGCCAACGTTGTCCTCAACTTCAACGCGTTCCTAGAGATTACCAAGCTGAAAGACGATGGCAGCAACTATACAGACTGGGTCCGGAACCTGAGGATCATCCTCATAGCTGCCAAGAAAGATTATGTTCTACAAGCACCGCTAGGTGATGCACCCGTCCCACAGAACCAAGATGTTATGAACGCTTGGCAGACACGTGCTGATGATTACTCCCTCGTTCTGTGCGGCATGCTTTACAGCTTAGAACCGGGGCTCCAAAAGCGTTTTGAGCGACACGGAGCATATGAGATGTTCGAAGAGCTGAAAATGGTTTTCCAAGATCATGCCCGGGTCAAGAGATATGAAGTCTCTGACAAGTTCTTCAGCTGTAAGATGGAGGAAAATAGTTCTGTCAGTGAGCACATACTCACTATGTCTGGATTACATAACCGCTTAACTCAGCTAGGAGTTAATCTCCCGGATGACGCGGTCATTGATAGAATCCTTCAGTCGCTTCCACCGAGCTACAAGAGCTTTGTGATGAACTTCAATATGCAGGGGATGGAAAAGACCATTCCTGAAGTATTTGCAATGCTGAAATCAGCAGAGGTAGAAGTCAAAAAGGAACATCAAGTGTTGATGGTGAATAAAACCACTAAGTTCAAGAAAGGCAAGGGTAAGAAGAACTTCAAGAAGGACGACAAGGGAGTTGCCGTGCCCGGTAAGCAAGCTGTCGGGAAGAAGCCAAAGAATGGACCCAAGTCCGAGACTGAGTGTTTTTATTGCAAGGGAAGTGGTCACTGGAAGCGGAACTGCCCCAAATACTTAGCGGACAAGAAGGCCGGCAAAACGAAAGGTATATGTGATATACATGTAATTGATGTGTACCTTACCATTACTCGTAGTAGCTCCTGGGTATTTGATACCGGTGTAGTTGCTCACATTTGTAACTCAAAGCAGGAGCTGCGGAATAAACGGAGACTGGCGAAGGACGAGGTGACGATGCGCGTCGGGAATGGTTCCAAGGTCGATGTGATCGCCGTCGGCACGCTACCTCTACATTTACCTACGGGATTAGTTTTGAACCTCAATAATTGTTATTTAGTGCCAAGTTTGAGCATGAACATTGTATCAGGATCTCGTTTAATACGAGATGGCTACTCATTTAAATCCGAGAATAATGGTTGTTCTATTTATATGAGAGATATGTTTTATGGTCATGCTCCTATGGTGAATGGTTTATTCTTAATGAATCTTGAGCGTAATGCTACACATATTCATAGTATGAATACCAAAAGATGTAAGGTTGATAATGATAGTCCCACATACTTGTGGCACTGCCGCCTTGGTCACATACGTGTCAAACGCATGAAGAAGCTCCATGCAGATGGACTTTTAGAGTCTATTGATTACGAATCATTTGACACGTGCGAACCATGCCTCATGGGTAAGATGACCAAGGCTCCGTTCTCAGGAATAATGGAGCGAGCAACCAACCTATTGGAAATCATACATACTGATGTGTGCGGTCCAATGAGTGTTGAGGCTCGTGGTGGCTATCGTTATGTTCTCACCCTCACTGATGACTTGAGTAGATATGGGTATGTCTACTTAATGAAACACAAGTCTGAAACCTTTGAAAAGTTCAAGGAATTTCAGAGTGAGGTTGAGAATCAACGTGACAGAAAAATCAAGTTTTTGCGATCAGATCGTGGAGGAGAATACTTGAGTCACGGATTTGGTACACACTTAAGAAAATATGGAATAGTTTCACAACTCACGCTGCCTGAAACACCTCAGTGCAATGGTGTGTCCGAACGTCGTAATCGCACTCTATTGGATATGGTGCGATCTATGATGTCTCTTACTGATTTACCGCTGTCATTTTGGGGCTATGCTTTAGAGACTGTCGCATTCACTTTAAATAGGGCTCCGTCGAAATCCGTTGAGACGACACCGTATGAATTATGGTTTGGGAAGAAGCCCAAGCTGTCGTTTATAAAAGTTTGGGGATGCGATGCTTATGTCAAGAAACTTCAACCTGAAAAGCTCGAACCCAAGTCGGAAAAATGCGTCTTCATAGGATACCTTAAAGAAACTATTGGGTATACCTTCTACCTTAGATCCGAAGGCAAGATCTTTGTTGCCAAGAATGGATCCTTTCTAGAGAAGGAGTTTCTCTCGAAAGAAGCAAGTGGGAGGAAAGTAGAACTTGATGAAGTATTACCTCTTGAACCGGAAAGTGGCGCAACTTAGGAAAATGTTCCTGTGGTGCCTGCACCAATTAGAGAGGAAGTTAATGATGATAAAGATACTTCTGATCAAGCTCCTACTAAACTTCGAAGGTCCACAAGGACACGTTCCGCACCAGAGTGGTACGGCAACCCTGTCTTGGAAATCATGTTGTTAGACAACGGTGAACCTTCGAACTATGAAGAAGCGATGGCGGGCCCGGATTCCGACAAATGGCTGGAAGCCATGAAATCCGAGATAGGATCCATGTATGAAAACGAAGTACGGACTTTGACTAACTTGCCCGATGATCGGTGAGCCATAGAAAATAAATGGATCTTTAAGAAGAAGACAGACGCGGATGGTAATGTGACCATCTATAAAGCTAGGCTTGTCGCTAAGGGTTATCGACAAGTTCAAGGGGTTGACTACGATGAGACATTCTCTCCCGTAGCAAAGCTGAAGTCTGTCCGAATCATGTTAGCAATTGCCGCATACTATGATTATGAGATATGGCAAATGTACGTCAAAACGGCATTCCTTAACGGTTATCTTAAGGAAGAACTGTATATGATGCAGCCGGAAGGTTTTGTCGATCCTAAGAATGCTGACAAGGTGTGCAAGCTCCAACGCTCGATTTATGAGCTGGTGCAAGCATCTCGGAGTTGGAACATTCGCTTTGATGAGATGATCAAAGCGTTTGGGTTTATGCAGACTTATGGAGAAGCCTGCGTTTACAAGAAAGTGAGTGGGAGCTCTGTAGCATTTCTCATATTATATGTAGATGACATACTTTTGATGGGAAATGATATAGAGCTTTTGGACAACATTAAGGCCTACTTGAATAAGAGTTTTTCAATGAAGGACCTTGGAGAAGCTGCTTATATATTAGGCATCAAGATCTATAGAGATAGATCAAGATGCCTCATAGGTCTTTCACAAAGCACATACCTTGATAAGATATTGAAGAAGTTCAATATGGATCAGTCTAAGAAGGGGTTCTTGCTTGTGTTGCAAGGTGTGAAATTGAGCTCAGCTCAATGTCCAACCACGGCAGAAGATATAGAAGAGATGAGTGTCATCCCCTATGCCTCATCCATAGGTTCTATTATGTATGCCATGCTGTGTACCAGACCTGATGTAAACCTTGCCGTAAGTTTGGTAGGAAGATACCAAAGTAATCCCGGCAAGGAACACTGGACAACGGTCAAGAATATCCTGAAGTATCTGAAAAGGACTAAGGACGTGTTTCTCGTTTATGGAGGTGACGAAGAGCTCGTCGTAAAGGGTTACATCGACGCTAGCTTCGACACAGATCTGGATGACTCTAAGTCACAAACCGGATACGTGTATATTTTGAATGGTGGGGCAGTAAGCTGGTGCAGTTGCAAGCAAAGCGTTGTGGCGGGATCTACATGTGAAGCGGAGTACATGGCAGCCTCGGAGGTAGCACACGAAGCAGTCTGGGTGAAGGAGTTCATTACCGACCTAGGAGTCATACCCAATGCGTCGGGCCCGATGACTCTCTTCTGTGACAACACTGGAGCTATTGCCCTTACCAAGGAGCCCAGGTTTCATAGGAAGACCAGGCATATCAAGCGCCGCTTCAACTCCATTCGTGAAAGTGTTCAAAATGAAGACATAGAGATTTGTAAAGTACATACGGACCTGAATGTAGCAGATCTGTTGACTAAACCTCTCCCTAGAGCAAAACATGATCAACACTAGAATTCCATGGGTGTTCGATTCATCACAATGTAACTAGATGATTGACGCTAGTGCAAGTGGGAGACTGTTGGATATATGCCCTAGAGGCAATAATAAAATGATTATTATATTTCCTTGTTCATGATAATTGTCTATTATTCATGCTATAATTGTATTATCCGGAAATCGTAATACATGTGTGAATACATAGACCACAATGTGTCCCTAGTGAGCCTCTAGTTGACTAGCTCGTTGATCAACAGATAGTCATGGTTTCCTGGCTATGGACATGGGGATGTCATTGATAACGGGATCACATCATTAGGAGAATGATGTGATGGACAAGACCCAATCCTAAACATAGCACAAGATTGTATAGTTCGTTTGCTAGAGTTTTTCCAATGTCAAGTATCTTTTCCTTAGACCATGAGATCGTGTAACTCCCGGATACCGTAGGAGTGATTTGGGTGTACCAAATGTCACAACGTAACTGGGTGACTATAAAGGTATACTACGGGTATCTCCGAAAGTGTCTGTTGGGTTGACACGGATCAAGACTGGGATTTGTCACTCCGTATGACTGAGAGGTTCTCTGGGCCCACTTGGTAATGCATCATCATAATGAGCTCAAAGTGACCAAGTGTCTGGTCACGGGATCATGCATTATGGTACGAGTAAAGTGACTTGCCGGTAACGAGATTGAACGAGGTATTGGGATACCGACGATCGAATCTCGGGCAAGTAACGTACCGATTGACAAAGGGAATTATATACGGGGTTGCGTGAATCCTCGACATAGTGGTTCATCCGATGAGATCATCGAGGAGCATGTGGGAGCCAACATGGGTATCCAGATCCCGCTGTTGGTTATTGACCGGAGAGCCATCTCGGTCATGTCTACATGTCTCCCGAACCCGTAGGGTCTACACACTTAAGGTTCTGTGATGCTAGGGTTGTAGAGATATGTATATGCAGTAACCCGAAAGTTGTTCGGAGTCTCAGATGAGATCCCGG
Source organism: Triticum aestivum (assembly GCF_018294505.1). NCBI lineage: Eukaryota > Viridiplantae > Streptophyta > Magnoliopsida > Poales > Poaceae > Triticum > Triticum aestivum. Next base: position 169,271,048 of record NC_057812.1, read on the forward strand.
ACGTCACGAGGAGTTCCAGAATGGTCCGGAGGTAAAGAATTATATATAGGAAGTGCTATTTCGGCCATCGGGACAAGTTTCGGGGTCACCGGTATTGTACCGGGACCATCGGAAGGGTCCCGGGGTTCCACCGGGTGGGGCCACCTATCCCGGAGGGCCCCATGGGCTGAAGTGGGAGGGTAACCAGCCCCTAGTCGGCTGGTGCGCTCCCCCTTGTCCCCCTGCGCCTAGGGTTGGGAACCCTAGGGTGGGGGGCGCCCCACTTGCCTTGGGGGGCACTCCACCCCCCTTGGCCGCTGCCCCTTGGGAGATTGGATCTCCAGGGCCGGCGCCCCCCTGGGGACCCTATATATAGAGGGGGGAGGGAGGGCAGTCGCACCCATGCCCCTGGCGCCTCCCTCTCCCCTCCAAGAACTCCTCCTCCTCCGTAGAGAACGGCGAAGCCCTGCTGCGGTGACTGCTGCATCCACCAGCAAGCCGTTGTGCTGCTGGATCTTCATCAACCTCTCCTTCCCCCTTGCTGGATCAAGAAGGAGGAGACGTCACGCTGACCGTACGTGTGTTGAACGCGGAGGTGCCGTCCGTCCGGCGCTAGGATCTCCGGTGATTTGGATCACGTCGAGTACGACTTCCTCATCCCCATTCTTTGAACGCTTCCGCGCGTGATCTACAAAGTTATGTAGATGCAATCCGATCACTCGTTGCTAGATGAACTCATAGATGGATCTTGGTGAAACCGTAGGAAATTTTTTGTTTTCTGCAATGTTCCCCAACAGATGTATCACGAGCTTTGTTAATATAGTTGGATCATATGGTGTTTTCCCCTCTCTATCTTGTTGTGATGAATTGAGTTTTTACCTTTCAGGTTTCACTTTTATCGGATTGAATACTTGATGTACGTCTTGCATATGAATACCCGTGGTGACAATGGGGTATTATATTGATTCACTAGATGTATGTTTTGGCACTCAACTCGCGGATTCCTGAGGTGAGATTAGGGTAATCTATGCATAGGGGTTGATGCATGTTTTCGTCCTACTTTCTCCGGTAGAAATATTGGGGCACTCTTTGAAGTTCTTTGTGTTGGATTGAATATTATGAATCTAAGTTGTTTGATGTATATCATATAATCAACTCATAGATACTTGTGGTGACATTGGAGTATCTAGGTGACATTAGAGTTGGTTGATGTGTATCATATGGTGTTATTTTAGTACAAACTCTTTGGCTGCTTGTGACACTTATAGGAATAGCTCGATAGATCAATCGGAAAGGATAACTTTGAGGTGGTTTAGTACCCTATAAACAATTTCGTATTATGTTCTCTTCTAGATAAGAACTTTGGAGTGATTCTTTATCGCACGTTGAAGGATTGCCATATGATCTAATTATGTTAATACTGTTGAGAGATAGCACTAGTGAAAGTATTTTTTTTCACTGAGCATGTTTGGTATGTTCAGAGGCCAAAGTTCAGCAGAAAGGAAAATGATTACAGTCTTACACATCGGCTAAAGAGAAAACTATAGGGCTACAACATTGCTTTCGACTGAATCATTATTCTCCCTTTATTTTCTTTTTTGCTACCCTCTGTGTCCTTCGATCAAGCTTCAATCATGTAGCTCATCTTGGCTTTCGCTTGGTCTCCACCAGTCTTGTCGGCCGCAAGTTCATCCACCACGCCCCTGATTTTCTTCCATGGTTGATTGGCGATCCCATCAGGTCCAGAGGTGTGACTGGGCTAAGCAGGAAGTGTTTGATGCCACTAGCAGGGCTCCTGGGGGGAGGTATTGGGGCTTGAGTCATCAGGAGTAGTGTAGTCATCTAGGTTCATCTTGGAGAGGAGGGATTGGTTAACTTCACCTGCAGTGTTCATTTCCAGTGAAATCACCCCACCAGTAGCGAGCAGTATGGAGTTAGCAGCAACATGCACTTAGTAGTAGCGTTGTTTAAAGTAAAGCGCTACAGCTATTAGCAGTAGCGCGTTTTAGTGAAGCCCGCTACTGCCACCCATATATAGCAGTAGCGCTGGTCAAAACGCGCTATTGCTAAAAGTTAGCTATAGCGTCGTATCAGTAATGCGGGACCCCACCCTATTGATAGCACTTAGACCCGCGTTACTGCTAGGCTTTTCCCTAGAAGTGACATGCGCAGTGATTTCGTGATTTCGGCGGGCTAGAGTTGCTGGAGAGAGGAATGGGAGGCGGCGTCACTATCCGAGGAGGCTGGACGCGGATGGGGGAGTGAAGCCATCCCGATGCGGCGCTGCTCGCGCAGGCAAAGCACGCGCGGGGGGGGGGGGGAGTAGCGGCGCAGTTGACATGTTCCATAGGGGCGGCGCTCGCTGCAGCCGTAGGTTGGGATGGGGCGGGATGGTCGTCGGAGTTTAATGACACAGCCGAGGCTCACTATGGTGTCCTCGTGCCACCCCAAACAGGGCACGGTAGCCTCGCTACCCTCCCACACCTGTCCTCTTGATGCCGGACTCACTAGGGCGACGCCGCAGCCACAACTCGAGCTGACCACCACGGCGACTCATCGCATAAGGGCCCGTCATTGGAACCCGCCCCTGCAGGTAGCATCCTGCTGCTCAACACTTCTACTTCATTTTTTTATTACCATTCTCTGCAAATTGCCATGCCACGTCATAGTAGAGGCTCATCAGTATTGTGATTGTAGTCACAATGTGTTTGTAGAGGAGCATAATCATCCGTTTTTAGAGTAGGGAGAGCGGATATCCATTGAATTTTGCTAGACAAGCATGCAATACACTATGGTCATTTAGTTACCCCATGGCATCTTTTCATTAATTTCCACTTACCGCTATTGTAGCGATGAACCTTATTTTTTAATTTCCACTTATTGCTATTGTAGTGACGCACCTTATTTTTTGTGCTTTGCGACATAGTATGAGTTGGTAATTTTTTGAGTTGACCACATGTAATTGCCTTTGTGGATTAACCTCCTGGCAAATTAGGTTGTTGCCATGGTGTGTTTATTGAGCATCATGGCAAGTAGTTTGTATGTGCCATGAGAGTTTTACATATATTTTGCCACTTTTTTGTTTGTCATGGCAAGTAGTTTGTATGCGTCATGAGAGATTTTTTAGCACCATGGCAAGTAGTTTGTATGCATCATGCAATGTGTTTCATGTGTGTCTCACGTCTTATATAGTCACAATTATTCAGGAAAATTGCCATGACAATTGATAAAAATCTGGCCTCAAAAGCTATGGTCGGTTCTTCTAGTGTTTTGGCATGGCAATTTTACCTTTAAATTTGCCATTGCAAATTATCGTTCTTTATTTTCCATGACAATTTATTTGCATACACATGGCAATTTTACCTTATACATACATGGCAACTTTATTTTTAACGCTCATGGAAAATTTACTTTTTATTCGCCATGGCAAATTTAGTAAACACTTATGCATTCTTCTTTAGCAAATAGTTGCCACGACAGAAATGCTATGAGTAGTTGCCATGGAGCATGGCAAATATTTGTATCATGACACATGTAGTTTATGGAGCACGACAATTTTCTTCTTTATTTTGCAACATGGCAAATTTTCTTTTTGAACGAGACCATGGCAAACTCAGTGTATATTTCTTGGCAAATGTAGGTTATGGAGCATGGCAAAATTTTCTTCCTTTTTGCAAGATGGGAAAGTTTCTTTTTGAATGGGACCATGGCAAACCTAGTGTATGTATCATGGAAAATCTAGTTTATGGAGCATGGCAATTTCTAATTATATGGATCAAGGCAATTTTTCTTTCTTTTTTGCAACATGGCAAAAAAATTTAATGGGACCATGGAAAACTCAATGTAACCAATGTAGGCTATGGAGCAGGGCAAAATTATCTTCTTTTTTTGCAACAAGCCAATTTTTTTGAACGAGACCATGGCAAACATAGTGTATGTATCATGAAAAACTTAGTGTATGGAGGATGCCAATTTATAATTATATGGAGAATGACAAAGTTTATTTCTTTTTCGCAACATGGCAAATTTTATTTTATTTTGAACGGGACCAAGGCAAACTCGGTGTATGTGTCATGGCAAATGTAGGTTTTGGAGCATGGCATTTTTGTAGTCCACTGATCATGATATATAGAACATTTTCCAACAAAGTTGCCATGACCCATGGGTACTTTAGTTGTACTGCTCATGGTTCTCGTTTAATACCATCACAATTTTTATTGGACCATGGCAAATTAAGTTGTTCGACCATGGCAAATGTTGTTTATGGATCATGGCAATTTTTACTATATGTACCATGGCGAATTTTTCTTCCTTTTTTTGCAATATGGCAAATTTATTCCACATAGGGACCATGACAAATATAGTCTATGCATCATGGAAAATGTAGTGTATGGATCATGGCATTTTCTATTCTACATTTTTAGTCTATAAATCATGCCATGAAATCATAGTTTATGCATTTTCAGTCTATGTATCATATATAATACATTTTCAACATAGTTGCCATGGACGATGGCAACTATAGCCTATGCATCATGGTTTTTATAGCGTAGGGGTCATGGCATAAATTTTTCACCTATGGATCTTGATATATAGAACTTTTCAGTCCATGCCATTTTTTGAACATAACTTTTTTGCCATGGCGGCTTTGCCATGCTTTTATTAGGGAATCAAATATGTTCTATAAACCTTACCATTGTAAAAAATAATATCATGGAAAATCATAAATAGTTGGTCAAACTCGAATGACACTTTTTTTAGAATTTTCCATGGTATTTATTCTTCTTTTAAAGTTGATGGCATTTTTTTGGAAGCAGAGCAAAAACTGGGCTTTTTTGTCAGCAGAAAAAAAATTCAAAATCTAGGCATTTTCATTCGTTTTGTAGTGGGCTTTTCCCCCTCATTTTTGGTTTTTGCAGGGTAAAGGCCTAGCGACAGGGATGATTTTGGGCTGCGGGTTCCTCCCGCGGAACTAAATTATTCGGCGGATCACTCGCCTGTACCAAACAAATCGTTCGGTCTGAGACCTGGGAGGTCCCAGACCGCACATCCGACCAATATTGGCGTCCTTCCTTTATGGTTTATAAAGCCTGATGTATCTCTAGAATAACAATTTGACCAACGTGATACAAGTTATACTTCATGTAATAATATATCATCAGAAACTTCAAATGAAATATTTTCTCCTAAAAAGGTACATTGTTAGTGATATTATTTTAGGATGCAGCATACTGAGCCTGGACATGAACAGTAAATTCGCTAAAATAGTGGAAAAATATGAACAATAAATTCGCAGTACATACAAAAAAAATCTGATTTTTTTAACATGCAAGATGCTCATGCGCATGATATCCGTGCAAAATTTCGGGCTGTTTCGACAATCGAGGAGCTCATGGTAGAAAAGACAAACTTCGAGTGTCCGAGAAACAATTAAAAAAACACTTTTGGAGCCAATTTTGTCTTTTTTGCTACGAGCTCCTCGAATGTCAAGCACCCGGAAATATTGCATGGACATCATGTGTAGCAGCATCTTGGACGAATTTTTTTCTACTATTATTTTTATTTTACTATTCATTGGTTGCACATGAGCCAGGGCTTATCTTTGAATTACCGATAATGATAATTTTAGGGATATACTACTTGTATTATGTTGGTCAAATAGTCAACCTAAGGATGCTTGTAGGCCAATTAACCAGAGAGGAGAGATTATTGAATAGATTCGTTCGATATAAAATATGTAAGAAATTTCGGATAAAACCTTTTGACATAAAAGGTGAAATGTCATGATTATAGCGATGGGTACTAGACAATCATTAGATGTTTTCCGGACTTGGTTTGAAGACGTTATAATTCTAATGGAGTAGTGGGTCTTGGGGGCTAATCATGCTAGAATAAAAAACTTACTTTGGGTGTTTTGACTTTTTTCGCAAAAGTTGCCCCATTATGTCGATGTGTGCACAAGGAGAGATGTATGCATCCTAGTCTGGTTACTTATGCTCGGTTGTGTCGTAATCTTTTTACTCTTGCCATTTGTATGGTACTTGAATGCATTCAATTGTTAAAAGACCAAGTGATTTGCAATGTTCCATGTATATATTCTCCTAATTTCGTTAGAAAAGTCAAGTCATTATTATAATTTAACAAATACATTTCTGCTTTTATTCATGAACAAGACATTTTATATGAAGTGGGACAATGATTCATGCATCTTCCTAATTTCCGTGACCTACTGTTATACTAGCTAGGAGCATTTATTTGTTTGCAAGCGATTATTCGTCGATGCATGTGATTCCCTTCGTATTTGTGATATAGGATACCCTTTCCTTTTTTTGACCAGGGATACCCTTTCTTATATTGTTGCACTCATTGAAATTTAATTGTAATGTCCCTCAAAAAAAAGAAATTTAATTGTAATATTCAGTTTTCTGGTCGGTAACTAGGAATTTTACGGCTCAGTCGGTGGTTATTTTTGGTGGATCTGCTTGGGTCCGGTCTTTGTTCATTTTTGTTCATGTGTCTTCAGATTGGATCTTTCCGACCTAAACTTCTCTTCATCGGTCGTGGTTGCTGTTCTGGTGCGTTGGTTCTATGGGCCCTTAGCACGACAACTTCCCGACTGTCTACTACAACAAGTTGTGCCCGGTCCGGAGAGGGAGGGACGATGACGACGGCGCGCCTTCGACTCGCTTTATTGCTTGTAGTCGTCGCGAGGTGGTCTACAAATCTGAATGTATTATTATTATTATTTCTGGCATTCGTTGTACTGCCAGAAAGACAAGCGGAGAAACACTAATCCAAGAGAGAGCGCGAGGAGCCATGTGTACTCTATAGTAGTATGCGTGTAGCTTCTGCTTTGTCTTGAATTGTGCTCTGGATGCAGAGACCTGTGATGCTGAGATGGGTGAGACTAATCAAGTTCCCTCTGGTTCATATAGGCCTGGGCGATCTGTTAGTCTACTAGGATAGGAGAATCCACAGCTTAATTAAATAGTAGTAGTACTCTCGTGAACTTTAATTAGACGCAGAGGGTACTTTGGACGCATGCAGCTTGAGTTGTCCAACGTGATACTGACCGACTTCTGATTAGGTAACGTGAACATGCGGCAATTAGCATTAGCGGCACCTTGTTATTTTTGTGTTACCGACGGGAATTCAACCCTCCCACGTGGTAATAAATCTGCTGTATGTCTAGGTGAACACGGTGGTTCAATTCTGGATGACAGCAAAGAGTTAAACAATGTAAATTATTCTTCAGCTCGACGGAGGATACTTGAGTTTTTACCTGATATTTTTTAGTGACGTACGTGCATGCGTTAGAGACTACTAGTAGAAATAGCGTGAGGGTAAATACATCCGTGCCCACCCATGCACACCTACATATAGAAATAGATGTGTGGTAGAAAGTCCCAATCGTAGTTTTACTTTCATCCTCTTCGCGAAAGCGGCTGTTCCTTGCGACCTCAGCTGCCCTTGGGAGAACTTATTGGGAGAGACAGTGTGAGCATCGCATCCTTGAAATCTGAAGAAATGTAAGTTCGTCACTCTCAAAGCACTCTGTTAAAATCACTGAATATCGGTTCGACCTCTCGACAATTGTGGGATGTCTATCTCAGATGCAACAGACATCACGCGGGCCTAAGGGCCCTCAAAACGTCCGCAAGCATCTGGACGCTGCAAGCCAATCAATGAAGAGATATATTTGTCCGCAGACGAGTCAATGTGTACGTTTTTCTGTAAAATGGAAGCAAACAAACTGTGGGTATGAACCTTGGCTATATAGGACTCCAACACCCTCGGCGCACCCAAAACAAAGGTGGAGCCCGCACTCGTACTTTTGAGGTGCCACCCCCATTTCCCCATCTCCCCACTTATCGCCGCAGCCATCCGCCCTTCCCGCGCTTCTCGCTCTTGTCGCCGCACGGACCCGTATGAAAAGCTACCGGAGACAACGGAGGTGGAGGATCCAGAAAAGATGAACGTCCGGTAGATCAACTCGGTGACACAGCAAGCCCGTCGCCTCAAAGCGAAGGCAAAGGACGGGGTAGCCGACAAAAAGAAGGGCGGCGGGGGCGGCCAGGGACAAGGTGTAGGGGTCGGGTAGGGGCAAGATGCGGGGCGCTGCCGCCATCACCATCACCATCCATGCACACGTTGTCGTGGAAGGATCAATATCAGCCTCCCTACTACGCCGCCGAAGCTTGGCCTGTAGTCACCGGCCTCCGCCACCGAGCAAGTGTCATATTGCGATGACGTCAACACTGTGCCGCTCCATTTTGCGACTCAGCATCGCCGCAGCTTGTCTGGTTGTGGACGCTGGGTGTGGATTAATTTGGTGCCCGCTCTTCGTTCGCCAATATGTCTCGATTGGGCGACCCAGCATATGAGAACGTGTTGGAAATATGCCCTAGAAGCAATACTAAATTAGTTATTATTATATTTCCTTGTTCATGATAATCGTTTATTATCCATGCTAGAATTGTATTGATAGGAAACTCAGATACATGTGTGGATACATAGACAACACCATGTCCCTAGTAACCCTCTAGTTGACTGGCTCGTTGATCAATAGATGGTTACGGTTTCCTGACCATGGACATTGAATGTCGTTGATAACGGGATCACATCATTAGGAGAATGATGTGATGGACAAGACCCAATTCTAAGCCTAGCACAAGATCGTGTAGTTCGTATGCTAAAACTTTTCTAATGTTAAGTATAATTTCCTTAGACCATGAGATTGTGCAACTCCCGGATACCGTAGGAATGCTTTGGGTGTACCAAACGTCACAACGTAACTGGGTGGCTATAAAGGTGCACTGCGGGTATCTCTGAAAGTGTCTGTTGGGTTGGCACGAATCGAGACTGGGATTTGTCACTCCGTGTAACGGAGAGGTATCTCTGGGCCCACTCGGTAGGACATCATCATGTGCACAATGTGACCAAGGAGTTGATCACGGGATGATGTGTTACGGAACGAGTAAAGAGACTTGCTGGTAACGAGATTGAACGAGGTATCGGGATACCGACAATCGAATCTCGGGCAAGTATCGTACCGATAGACAAAGGGAATTGTATACGGGATTGATTGAATCCTTGACATCTGATTCATCCGATGAGATCATCGTGGAGCATGTGGGAGCCAACATGGGTATCCATATCCCGCTGTTGGTTATTGACCGGAGAGTTGTCTCGGCCATGCCTGCATGTCTCCCGAGCCCGTAGGGTCTACACACTTAAGGTTCGATGATGGTAGGGTTACAGGGAAAGTATGTACGCGGTTACCGAATGTTGTTCGGAGTTCCGAATGAGATCCCGGACGTCACGAGGAGTTTCGGAATGGTCCGAAGGTAAAGATTTATATATGGGAAGTCCCGTTTTGGTCACCGGAAAAGTTTCGGGTGCTATCGGTAACATACCGGGACCACCGGGAGGGTCCCGGGGGTCCACCAGGTGGGGCCACCAGCCCCATAAGGTTGCGTGGGCCGAGTGTGGGAGGGGACCAGCCCTAGATGGGCTGGTGCGCCCCCCACCAAGGCCCAAGGCGCATGGAGAGTGGGAAGGGGGCAAACCCTAGGTCTAGATGGGCCTTAAGGCCCACCCTAGGGCGCCCCCCTCTCCTCTCCCCTTTGGCCGCCACCCTAGATGGCATCTAGGGCTGCCGCCCCCCTTAGGGAGGGAACCCTAGAAGGGGGCGCAACCCCTCCCTTCCCCTATATATACTTGAGGTATTGGGGGCTGCCCAACACATGATTTGATCTCCCTCTTGGCGCAGCCCTACCTCTCTTCCTCCTCATCTCTCCTAGTGCTTGGCGAAGCCCTTCTGGAGTCCCGCGCTCCTCCACCACCACCACGCCGTCGTGCTGCTACTGGATGGAGTCTTCCCCAACCTCTCCCTCTCTCCTTGCTGGATCAAGGCGCGGGAGACCTCACCGGTCTATACGTGTGTTGAACGCGGAGGCGCCGTTGTTCGGCGCTTAGATCGGAATCGACCGCGATCTGAATCGCTGCATATACGACTCCACCAACCGCGTTCTTGCAACGCTTCCGCTTTGCGATCTACAAGGGTATGTAGATGCACTCCCCTTCCCCTCGTTGCTAGATTACTCCATAGATTGGTCTTGGTGATGCGTAGAAATTTTTAAATTTCTGCTACGATCCCCAACAGTGGCATCATGAACTAGGTCTATGCGTAGTTCCTATGCTCGAGTAGAACACAAGTTGTTGTGGGCGTCGATTTTGTCAATTTACTTGCCGTTACTAGTCTTATCTTGATTCGGCGGCATCGTGGGATGAAGCGGCCCGGACCGACCTTACACGTACTCTTACGTGAGATAGGTTCCACCGACTGACATGCACTAGTTGCATAAGGTGGCTAGCGGGTGTCTGTCTCTCCCAGTTTAGTCGAATCGGATTCGATGAAAAGGGTCCTTATGAAGGGTAAATAGCAATTTGCATATCATATTGTGGTTTTGGCGTAGGTAAGAAACGTTCTTGCTAAGAAACCTATAGCAGCCACGTAAAAGTTTGCAACAACAATGAGAGGACGTCTAACTTGTTTTTGCAGCATATGCCGTGTGATGTGATATGGCCAAAAGGATGTGATGAATGATATATGTGATGTATGATATTGATCATGTTCTTGTAATAGGAATCACGACTTGCATGTCGATGAGTATGACAACCGGCAGGAGCCATAGGAGTTGTCTTAATTTATTTATGACCTGCGTGTCAACATAAACATCATGTAGTTACTTTACTTTATTGCTAAACCGTTAGCCATAATAGTAAAAGTAATAGATGACGAGACAACTTCATGAAGACACGATGATGGAGATCATGATGATGGAGATCATGGTGTCATGCCGGTGATGATGATGATCATGGCGCCCCGAAGATGGAGATCAAAATGTGCAAGATGATATTGGCCATATCATGTCACTTTATGATTTGCATGTGATGTTTGTCATGTTTTTACATCTTATTTGCTTAGAACGACGGTAGCATAAATAAGATGATCCCTCATTAAAATATCAAGGATTGTGTTCCCCCTAACTGTGCACCGTTGCTAAGGTCCATTGTTCCAAAGCACCACGTGATGATCGGGTGTGATAGGTTCTAACGTTCGCATACAACGGGTGTAAGCCAGATTTACACATGCAATACACTTAGGTTAACTTGACGAGTCTAGCATGTACAGACATGGCCTCGGAACACGGAAGACCGAAAGGTCGAACATGAGTCGTATAGTGGATACGATCAACATGAAGATGTTCACCGATGATGACTAGTCCGTCTCACGTGATGATCAGACACGGCCTAGTTGACTCGGATCATGTATCACTTAGATGACTAGAGGGATGTCTATCTAAGTGGGAGTTCATTGAATAATTTGATTAGATGAACTTAATTATCATGAACATAGTTAAAAGGTCTTTGCAAATTATGTCGTAGCTCACGCTTTGGTTCTACTGTTTTAGATATGTTCCTAGAGAAAATTTAGTTGAGAGTTGACAGTAGCAATTACGCGGACTGGGTCCGTGAACTGAGGATTGTCCTCATTGCTGCACAGAAGGGCTATGTCCTTAATGCACCGCTCAGTGCGTTGAACCTCGAGCGTCATCTGTAGATGTTGCGAACATCTGACATACACGTTTTGATGACTACATGATATTTCAATGCGTAATGCTAAATGGTTTAGAATTGAGGCACCAAAGACGTTTTGAAACATCGCAGAACATATGAGATGTTCCAAGGACTGAAATTGGGATTTTAGGCTAGTGCCCACATCAAGAGGTATGAGACCTCTGACAAGTTTCCTAAGCCTGCAAACTAAGGAGAAAAGCTCAATCGTTGAGCATGTGCTCAGATTGTATGAGTACTACAATCACTTGAATCGAGTGGGAGTTAATCTTCCAGATGAGATAGTGATGATTCTCCATAGTCACTGCCACCAAGCTATTGGAGCTTCATGATGAACTATAACATATCAGGGATAGACATGATGATCCTTGAGCAACTCGCGATGTTTGACACTGCGAAAGTAGAAATCAAGTAGGAGCATCAATTGTTGATGGGTAAACCACTAGTTTCAAGAAGGGCAAGGGAAAGAAGGGATACTTCATGAGACGGCAAATCAGTTGCTGCTCTAGTGAAGAAACCCAAGGTTGAACCAAACCCGAGACTAAGTGCTTCTGTAATGAGGGGAACGGTCACTGAAGCAGAACTACCCTAGATCCTTGGTAGATGAGAAGGCTGGCAAGGTCGACAGAAGTATTTTGGATATATGTCATATTATTGTGTACTTTACTAGTACTCCTAGTAGCACCAGGGTAATAAATACTGGTTCGGTTGCTAAGCGTTAGTAACTCGAAATAAAAGGCTGCGGAGACTAGCTAAAGGTGAGATGCCGATATGTGTTGGAAGTGTTTCCAAGGTTGATGTGATCAAACATCGCACGCTCCCTCTACCATCGAGATTGGTGTTAAACCTAAATAATTGTTATTTGGTGTTTGCGTTGAGCATAGACATGATTGGATTATGTTTATCGCCATACGATTATTCATTTAAGGAGAATAATGGTTACTCTGTTTACTTGAATAATATCTTCAATGGTCTTGCACCTAAAATAAATGGTTTATTGAATCTCGATCATAGTGACACTGATACACATGTTCATGCCAAAAGATATAAGATAGTAATGATAGTACCACATACTTGTGGCACTGCCATTTGAGTCATGTTGGTATAAAACGCATGAAGAAGGTCCATGTTGATGGATCTTTGGACTCACTCGTTTTTGAAAAGATTGAGACATGCGAACCATGTCTATTGGTAGATATGCATGAAGAAACTCCATATAGATGGATCATTTGGACTCACTTGATTTTGAATCACTTAAGACATGCAAATCATACCACATGGGCAAGATGACTGAAAGGCCTCATTTTCAGTAAGATGGAACAAGAAAGCAACTTGTTGGAAGTAATACATTTTGATGTGTGCAGTTCAATGAGTGTTGAGGCACGCAGTGGATATTGTTATGTTCTTACTTCACAGATGATTTGAGTAGATTCTGGGTATATTTACTTGATGAAACACAAGTCTGAATTATTGAAAGGTTCAAGTAATTTCAGAGTGAAGTTGAAGATCGTCGTGACAAGATGATAAAATGTCTATGATATGATCATAGAGATGAATATTTGAGTTACGAGTTTGGCACACAATCAAGACATTGTGGAAATTGTTTCACAACTAATACCGCCTGGAACACCATAGTGTGATGGTGTGTCCGAACATCATAACTGCTCCCTATTGGATATGGTGCATACCATGATGTCTCTTATCAAATTACCACTATCGTTTATGGGTTAGGCATTAGAGACAACCACATTCACTTTAAATAAGGCACCACACAATTCCGTTGAGACGACACCGTATGAACTATGGTTTAGACAAACCTAAGCTGTCGTTTCCTAAAAGTTTGGGGCTGCGACGCTTATGCGAAAAAGTTTCAGGCTGATAAGCTCGAACCCAAAGCGGATAAATGCATCTTCATAGAATACCCAAAAATAGTTGGGTATACCTCCTATTTCAGATCCGGAAGCAAAAGTGATTGTTTCTAGAAACAAGTCCTTTCTCGAGGAAAAGTTTCTCTCGAAAGAATTGAGTGGGAGGATGGTGGAGACTTGATGAGGTTATTGAACCCTTACTTCAACTAGTGTGTAGCAGGGCACAAGAAGTTGTTCCTGTGACACCTACACCAATTGAAGTGGAAGCTTATGATAATGATCATGAAACTTCGGATCAAGTCACTACCAAACCTCATAGGTCGACAAGGATGCATACTACTTCAGAGTGGTACGTAATCCTGTCTTGGAAGTCATGTTGCTAGACAACAATGAACCTACGAGCTATGGAGAAGTGATGGTGGGCCCAGATTCCGAAGAATGGCTCGAGGCCATAAAATCCAAGAGAGGATCCATGTATAAAAGAAAGTATAGACTTTGAAAGAACTACTTGATGGTCGTAAGGTTGTTAGGTGCATATGGATTTTAAAAGGAATACAGACAATGATGGTAAGTGTCACCATTAAGAAAGCTCGACTTGTCGTTAAAATGTTTCCCGACAAGTTCAAGGAGTTGACTACGATGAGACTTTCTCACTCGTAGCGATATTAAGAGTCTGTTGGAATTACGTTAGCAGTTACTGCATTATTTATGAAATCTTGCAGATAGGATGTTAAAACATTGTTTCCTCGACATTTTTCTTGAGGAAAGGTTGTATGTGATACAACCAGAAAGTTTTGTCAATCCTGAAAGATGCTGACAAGTATGCAAAGCTCCAGCAATCCTTCTAAGGACTGGAGTAAGCATCTCGGAGTTGGAATGTACGTTTTGATGATATGATCAAAGATTTTGGGTTTATACAAAGTTTATGAGAAACTTGTATTTCCAAAGAAGTGAGTGGGAGCACTATAGAATTTTTGATGAGTATATGTTGTTAACATATTATTGATCAGAAATGATGTAGAATTTCTGGAAAGCATGCAGGGTTATTTGAAAAGTATTTTTCAATGGAAAACCTGGATTAAGCTACTTGAACATTGAGCATCAAGATCTATAAGGATAGCTAAAAAACGCTTAATGGTACTTTCAAATGAATACATACCGTGACAAGATTTTGAAGGAGTTCAAAATAGATCGGCAAAGAAGGAGTTCTTGGCTGTGTTATAAGGTATTGGTATTGAGTAAGACTCAAGACCTGACCACGGCAGAATAGAGAGAAAGGACGAAGGTCATCCCCTATGCTTTAGACATAGGATCTAGAGTATGCTATGTTGTGTACCGCACCTGAAGTGTGCCAAGCCATGAGTCAGTCAAGGGGTACAAGTGTGATCTAGGAATGGATCATAGGACAACGGTCAAGGTTATCCTTAGTAACTACTGGACTAAGGATTTTTCTCGATTATGGAGGTGGTAAAAGAGTTCGTCGTAAAGGGTTACGCCAATGCAATCTTTGACACTAATCTGGATGATTCTGAGTAGTAAACCGGATTCGTATAGTAGAACAGTTATTTGGAATAGCTCCAAAGAGAGCGTGGTAGCTGCATCTACAAGATGACATAGAGATTTGTAAAGCACACACGGATCTGAAAGGTTTAGACCCGTTGACTATAACATCTCTCACAAGCATAACATGATCAAACCCAGAACTCATTGAGTGTTAATCACATGGTAATGTGAACTAGATTATTGACTCTAGTAAACTCTTTGGGTGTTAGTCACATGGGGATGTGACCTTGAGTGTCAATCACATAGCGATGTGAACTGGATTATTGACTCTAGTGCAAGTGGGAGACCATTGGAAATATGCCCTAGAGGCAATAATAAATTAGTTATTATCATATTTCCTTATTCATGATAATCGTTTATTATCCATGCTAGAATTGTATTGATAGGAAACTCAGATACATGTGTGGATACATAGACAACACCATGTCCCTAGTAAGCCTCTAGTTGACTGGCTCGTTGATCAATAGATGGTTACGGTTTCCTGACCATGGACATTGTATGTCGTTGATAACGGGATCACATCATTAGGAGAATGATGAGATGGACAAGACCCAATCCTAAGCCTAGCACAAGATCGTGTAGTTCGTATGCTAAAGCTTTTCTAATGTCAAGTATCATTTCCTTAGACGATGAGATTGTACAACTCCCGGATACTGTAGGAATGCTTTGGGTATACCAAATGTCACAACGTAACTGGGTGGCTATAAAGGTGCACTACGGGTATCTCTGAAAGTGTCTGTTGGGTTGGCACGAATCGAGCCTGGGATTTGTCACTCCGTGTAACGGAGAGGTATCTCTGGGCCCACTCGGTAGGACATGATCATGTGCACAATGTGACCAAGGAGTTGATCACGGGATGATGTGTTACGGAACGAGTAAAGAGACTTTCCAGTAAAGAGATTGAACGAGGTATCGGGATACTGACGATCGAATCTCGGGCAAGTATCGTACCGATAGACAAAGGGAATTGTATACAGGATTGATTGAATCCTTGGCATCGTGGTTCATCCGATGAGATCATCGTGGAGCATGTGGGAGCCAACATGGGTATCTAGATCCCGCTGTTGGTTATTTACCGGAGAGTTGTCTCGGCCATGTCTGCATGACTCCCGAGCCCGTAGGGTCTACAGACTTAAGGTTCGATGACGCTAGGGTTATAGGGAAAGTATGTACGCGGTTACCGAATGTTGTTCGGAGTGATGGATGAGATCCCGGATGTCACGAGGAGTTCCGGAATGGTCCAGAGGTAAAGATTTATATATGGTAAGTCCCGTTTTGGTCACCGGAAAAGTTTCAGGTGCTATCTGTGACATACCGGGACCACCGGGAGGGTCCCAGGGGTCCACCAGGTGGGGCCACCAGCCCCAGAAGGCTGCATGGGCCAAGTGTGGGAGGGGATCAGCCCCAGGTGGGCTATGGCGCCCCCACCAAGGCCCAAGGCGCATGGAGAGTGGGAAGGGGGCAAACTCTAGGTCCAGATGGGCCTTAAGGCCCACCCTAGGGCGCCCCCCTCTCCTCTCCCCTTTGGCCGCCACCCTAGATGGCATCTAGGGCTGCCGCCCCCCTAGGGAGGGAACCCTAGAAGGGGGCGCAGCCCCTCCCCTCCCCCTATATATACTTGAGGTATTGGGGGCTGCCCAACACATGATTTGATCTCCCTCTTGGCGCAGCCCTACCTTTCTCCCTCCTCGTCTCTCGTAGTGCTTGGCGAAGCCCTGCTGGAGTCCCGCGCTCCTCCACCACCACCACGCCGTCGTGCTGCTGCTGGACGGAGTCTTCCCCAACCTCTCCCTCTCTCCTTGCTGGATGAAGGCGCGGGAGACGTCACCGGGCTTACGTGTGTTGAACGCGGAGGCGCCGTTGTTCGGCGCTTAGATCGGAATTGACCGCGATCTGAATCGCTGCGTGTATGACTCCACCAACCGCATTCTTGCAACGCTTCCGCTTAGAGATCTACAAGGGTATGTAGATGCACTCCCCTTCCCCTCGTTGCTAGATTACTCCATGGATTGATCTTGGTGATGCGTAGAAATTTTTAAATTTCTGCTACGATCCCCAACAGAACGTAGACATGCAATTGTTTGAGATGACCCACGACGGAGGCAGAGGCTACTTCAAGGACAGACAAGTGGATGACTTGGAGCCATAGGTGCACGCCCAACAAAAATGCATGTACACCTATCCGGGTGTGGACACTCAACAACCTAAATTGTACATCGGGCAGCTAGAGCAGGGCACTTCCGACGACGACGACCTTGATCCGAGGGATTGGCTGGTCTATTCGAAGAAGATGGGCAGAGGAGAAAGCTTCAACATACGGGAGGATGAGTTATTGTGCAATGCGATGGTTTAACACTAGCCTTTATCTAATCCATGAAACAGAGCAAAAAACGCAACATTTTGGTCCAATATTCATTCTTGGTTCCACGAGCACAAGAATTTCGAGCCTTATTGCAATGAACTCATCTGCAATCGCGGGACAAAGTCGCTCAACCATTGATGTTACACCATCCAAGAAGCTGTGAGCGGGTATTGGGGTCATTGAAAACAAGTAATCGTTTGTTGGGAAGTGTTCACTAATCACCGAGCAGTAAGTTGCTATATGTGTTGGAAATTTGCTCGGATATGTAACTTGTTGGCCGAATATGCTCTATGTGTTGGTCATTTGGCGTGATATGCAACTTGTTGACAATGTTTTTCTTTCTAGCCCTCCTGTGCATCCAACTTGTTTTCAAAGGTGGAGAAGAGGAATTTTATCCTCATGCATTGTTTATTGAAGTTGAATGGATAACCCAAGTGACAACTATCCATTGCCAGCCCCATCAAGACTGTTGGTGTTGACACCGAACAAGAAGAGGGTGATCCAACCAATCCAACAAAAGAATTGCCCAAGAATGTTACAAGGGTGTTTCAAGGAAAGAAGTGGGAGGAGAAGGAAAGCGCTTGGCAGCCGAGATGG
Organism: Triticum aestivum; assembly: GCF_018294505.1. Lineage (NCBI taxonomy): Eukaryota > Viridiplantae > Streptophyta > Magnoliopsida > Poales > Poaceae > Triticum > Triticum aestivum. The sequence goes on from NC_057812.1 coordinate 169,289,057, forward strand.
AGGCGGCCAAGAAGGAGGTGGATGGTGAGGAGGAGCCACCAACAGAGTGAGTGAGGAGGCTCCGAAAGCTAGTTTGGCAAGGCAAGGCTGCATTTTTTGCACCGACTGTCAAACTGGTACTTTTGTGATCAGGCACATGTAAAAACTTTGAACATCATGCTTTGAACATGACATTTTAACTTGCTTTCATATTTCTATGCATTTTAAATGAAATTGACCGGAATTGGGTAGACGTTTAGGAAATGATGTTGGATGGCTGGCTCTCGTATCCGTGTCCATGGACTTGTGATGCATCTCCAACGTATCTATAATTTTTGATTGTTTCATTTTTTTATATTACCAATCTTAGATACATTATATGAAATTTTATATTATTTTTTGGGACTAACCTATTAACTCGGTGCCCAGTGCCAGTTGTTGGTTTTTTCTTGTTCTTGGCTTTTCAGCAAACTAGCATTAAACGAAGTCCAAACACGATGAAACTTTACAATGATTTTTCTGGACCAGAAGGGACCCTAGAAGGTTCAGAAGAGGCCAGAAGATCTTGGAGAGAGCCACGAGATCAGCTAGTGTGCCCCTGGGTGGTGCCCCTAAGGTCGTGGGTCCCACGTGGCTCCGTTTGTCCTAACTACAACTCCATAAATTCCCAACTATTCCCAACCCAACAGAGAGCCATCCGAAACACATTTTCGGCCGCCGAAAGCTTCCTTCTGTGATCCCATCTGAAGGCCTTTTCTGGTACTCTGCCAGGGGGTCGATCACGGAGGGTTTCCACATCATCCTTACGCCACCTCCAATGATATGTCAGTAGTTTACCACAGACCTGCGGGTCCATAGCTAGTAGCTAGTTGACTTCTTCTTTCTCTCCGATCTTCAATACGAAGTTCTCCATGATCTCCATGGAGTTCTATTCGATGTACTTCTTTGGCTGTCTGTTTGTTGGGATCCGATGAATTGTGGATTTATGATCGGATTATTCATTGAAAGTAATTGAGTCTTGATACGTCTCCAACATATCTATAATTTATGAAGTATTCATGCCTTTATTATAGTTTTGTATGATTTTGGTGCACTTTTATATGATTTTTATGGACTAACATATTGACCTAGTGCCTAGTGCCAGTTGTTGTTTTCTGCTTGTTTTTGGTTTTCCAGAAAATCCGTATCAAATGGATTCCAAATGCAGTGAAACTTTTTGACGATTTTTTGGAACAAAAGAGACCCCTGAAGCTTCGTGCGAGGGCCAGAAGAGCCACGAGGTGACCACTACCTATCAGGGCGCGCTAGGGCAAAAGTGGTAGGCTGGTGGGTAGTGGGCATCTCGTGGCCCATGTTCGCGTGATTCCAACGCTAAAAATTCTTATAAATACAGAAGCCCCAAAAATAACCCTAGAACTTTGACTCCGCCGCCACAAGCCTCTTTAGCACTCTGTTGGAGGGGGAAATCATCACCGAAGGCCATCTTCATCATCCAGATGGCTTCCATGATGAGGAGGGAGTAATTCACCCTCGGGGCTGAGGGTTTGTACTAGTAGCTATGTGTTTGATCTCTCTCGCTCTCGTGTTCTTGATTTGAAACGATCTTGATGTATCACGAGCTTTGTTAATATAGTTGGATCATATGGTGTTTTCCCCTCTATATCTTGTGATGAATTGAGTTTTTACCTTTCAGGTTTCACTTTTATCGGATTGAATACTTGTTGTATGTCTTGCATACGAATACCCGTGGTGACAATGGGGTATTATATTGATTCACTAGATGTATGTTTTGGCACTCAAGTCACGGATTCCCGAGGTGACATCGGGGTAATCTATGCACAGGGGTTGATGCATGTTTTCGTCCTACTTTCTCTGGTAGAAATCTTGGGGCACTGTTTGAAGTTCTTTGTGTTGGATTTCATATTACGAATCTAAGTTGTTTGATGTATATCATATAATCAACTCACAGATACTTGTGATGACATTGGAGTATCTAGGTGACATTAGAGTTGGTTGATGTGTATCATATGGTGTTATTTTAGTACAAACTCTTTGGCTGTTTGTGACACTTATAGGAATAGCTCGATAGATCAATCAGAAAGGATAACTTTGAGGTGGTTTGGTGCTGGAATTTTGTCTGTTTTGGGCCTAGCCCAATAGCAATTTCATAAATTCCTAATAAATCCTAGAGGCCCACGCAGCCCATTTGTGCAAGGCAAGAGGTGGAACTAAAGTTTAGTCCCACATTGCTAGTTTAGAGGGAGTTGGACCTTTTTATAAGGGAGGTTCTTTCCCCACTTGTATGAGCATAAGAACAAAAGGGACATCCACGCGCGCTCCTCCTCCGCCGCCCGCCTCGCCACGACGCACCGCGCCGCGTCGCGGGTTGCGGGAATGAGCCGAGCCGATGTCTAAACTTTTGCCACGCACTATGGGTATATGAAAGGTCACACAGAAGCTAAAAAGATTTTTTGCGAAAGTGGAGTTCGAATGCGAACGGTGCAACCCTTTGGCTGCTGGCTGTTTGCTTCATCTCCGTCTCTTCGTTTCGCCTCCCATCTCTGCCCTCTCGCCTCCTTCTCTTGCGCCTATAAAAGGGAGATCGCTCCTCCGAGAGAGATGCACCAGAACTGCTCCTTCCCTTGCCATCGGTTCCATCTCTGAGCTGCTGCTGTTTTCCTCATCCCGGCTTGCGGCGTGCACTGCACGTCAGGACAGTAGGCCTCCGAAGCCGCACCTTTTGAGTCCTGTACGGGAGAAGGGTGATAAGGTTTTTGGGGAGCGCTCAACACGACTACTGGCTACTTCATCACGGATGATCCGGTCGCCGACGACTTCTTCCCCGACGTCCACGACCTCCTCGACGACATGGCAGGGGAGGACACTGACCCCAAGTCCAGCGCTTCTGCTGCTGCTGTCCCGTACATGTTCTTCTCCTTTGAGTCAAAGGTCCTGCTACAGTTCCTTGTTCTAGTATTTGCCCTAGATATGTTAGACTCTATTTCATATATGCAACTTGCTATACTGTCTACTCTAGATATGTTTAGTTACAGTTCATATATGAAGATGATGTTTACTTTCTCTTTGTTAAATCGCATGGCTTGTTTTATCACTACTATACTGGTCATGCTTTATGTAGTATTTCTGTTAATAAAATCATTTGGTAAATTGCTCATATTTCCAACAATCCAAAAACCTTATTATAGGCAATTTACCCCGAGTGGTTTTGCTGCTTCCATGAGACCTCCTATGTTTGAGGGTATCCACTATAAGAGGTGGCGCGTGAGAGCAGTCTTATGGTTTCAAACCATGAGTTGCTATGACGCCACTCTTGGCAAACCTGAAGGAGAGCTTGATGCTCAACAGGCACAAGCCTTTCAGAAAACGGATACTTTGTTTAAGGCTGCTCTCTTAAGTGTTCTTGGTGAGAACATAGTTGATGCTTACGCATCAACTGATAATGGAAAAGATATGTGGGATGCACTCAAGGCCAAGTTTGGTGTCTCGAATGCTGGCACTGAGCTGTACATCATGGAGCAATTCTATGATTACAGGATGACTGAAGAGCGCTCCGTGGTTGAGCAAGCTCATGAGATATAGTCATTTGCTAGAGAACTTGAGCACTTCAGTTGTATGCTACCAGACAAGTTTGTTGTCGGAGGTATCATCACTAAGCTTCCTCCTTCATGGAGGAACTTTGCTACCTTGCTGAAGCATAAGAGGCAGGAGCTTTCGGTCTCGGATCTCGTTGGCACTCTTGATGTGGAAGAAAAGGCGAGATCAAAGGACACACGTGCTCGAGGTATTGAGGGGGGACCTAGTGCCAATGTGGTACAGAAGCAGAACTTCCAGCCCCACAAGTTCAAGAACAAGGGAAAGTTTGATGGTAAAGCAAAGTTTGATGGGAAGAACAAGGCCGTCCAGCACAAGAACTTCAAGAAGAATAATGACAAGAAGAAAGGTGTATGTCATGTGTGTGGGGATCCTAATCATTGGGCTCCTAGTTGCCCTAATCGCTATGACAAGCGTCATCCTGGGAAAGGCGGCAAGACCGCTAATGTTGTCATTGGAGACATTGATATGAAGGATGCTGGGTATGGTATATTTCCCACTATTCTTTCAGTATGTCATTCTCCTGATTGGTTGATTGACACGGGTGCTAATGTGCATGTATGCGGTGATATTTCCATGTTTTCGTCTTATCAGACCGCAGGGACTTCAACCGTGCTGATGGGCAACGGTTCAAGTGCTTCTGTTCGTGGTGTTGGCACGGTCGATCTGAAGTTTACTTCGGGGAAGATCGTGCGGCTGAAGAACATGCATTATGTCCCCTCCGTCAATAAAAATCTCGTTAGCGGATCTCTTCTGTGTAGAGATGGCTATAAGCTTGTCTTTGAGTCGAATAAATTTATAATATCCAAATATGGAACCTTTGTTGGTAAAAGTTATGAGTCAGGCGGCCTGTTTCGTTTATCCTTATCAGACGTTTGCAATAAAGTTGTTAATCATATTTGCAACAATAGTGAATCAAATGTGTGGCATTCACGTCTTTGTCATGTTAACTTTGGTTGCATGTCACGACTAGCGAAGTTGAACTTAATCCCTAGTTTCACCACTGTCAAGGGATCTAAGTGTCAAGTGTGTGTGTAAGCTAAGCAACCTCGTAAGTCTCACACGACTGTAGAAACGAGAAATCTTGCACCACTAGAGCTCATACATTCAGATCTATGTGAAATGAATGGTGTTTTGACAAAAGGTGGAAAGAAATATTTCATGACGTTAATTGATGACTCCACTAGATACTGCCGTGTGTATCTTCTGAAGTCTAAGGATGAGGCTTTGAACTTTTTCAAGATCTATAAAGCTGAAGTGGAAAACCAACTTGATCGAAAAATCAAGAGGCTTAGGTCCGACCGTGGTGGAGAGTATTTTTCCAATGAATTTGATGCTTTTTTGTGTGGAACATGGTATAATCCATGAGAGGACGCCTCCCTACTCACCTCAGTCAAATGGGGTGGCCGAGAGAAAGAACCATACTCTAACTGATTTGGTTAACGCCATGTTAGACACATCGGGTCTCTCCAAGGCATGGTGGGGGGAGGCGATATTGACAGCATGTCATGTCCTAAACCGAGTCCCCACAAAGAACAAAGAGATAACTCCATTCGAGGAATGGGAGAAGAAAAGGTTAAAACTCTCTTATCTGCGAACATGGGGGTTGTTTGGCGAAAGTCAATGTTCCAATTCCAAAGAAGTGGAAGCTTGGACCAAAGACTGTGGGTTGTGTTTTTTCCGGGATATGCTTTTCATAGCATTGCTATAGATTCTTGGTTGTAAAATCAGAGGTACCTGACATGCATGTCGGTACGATCATGGAGTCAAATGATGTGACTTTCTTTGAAGATATCTTTCCCATGAAGGATATGGCTACCTCATCTAATCAGGAGATGCCTAGTTCATCGAATCAGGAACCAGTTACAATTATCAAACCTGCCATTTCGATGGAACACTTTGAAAGTCCTGTGGAGGAAAACAATAAAGTTCCTACTAGGAGCAAGAGATAGAGGACTGCAAAGTCCTTTGGTGATGATTTTCATGTGTACCTCATAGATGACACTCCCAGTTCTATTTCAGAGGCTTATGCATCTGAAGATGTTGACTACTGGAAGGAAGCGGTTCATAGCGAGATGGATTCCATCTTGGCGAATGAAAATTGGGAGATAAATGATCTTCCTTATGGGTGCAAACCTATAGGGTGCAAATGGGTATTCAAGAAGAAGCTTAGGACTGATGGTACTATTGAAAAGTACAAGGCTCGGCTCGTGGCTAAGGGTTAAACCCAAAAGGAAGGTGAAGACTTCTTTGTTACTTACTCACATGTGGCTCGACTGAACACTATTTGACTTCTACTTTCACTAGCTGCCTCACATGGTCTTCCCGTTCATCCAATGGATGTTAAGACTGCTTTCCTAAATGGAGAGTTGGACGAGGAAATTTATATGGAACAACCAGATGGGTTTGTAATAGATGGTCAGGAAGGGAAAGTATGCAAGTTGCTGAAGTCTTTGTACGGACTTAAGCAAGCACCCAAACAGTGGCATGAGAAGTTTGAAAGAACTTTAACAACTGCAGGCTTTGTTGTAAACGAAGCTGACAAATGTGTGTACTATCGCCATGGTGGGGGCGAGGGAGTTATCCTTTGCTTGTATGTTGATGACATACTGATTTTCGGAACAAATCTGAATGTTATTAAGGAGGTCAAGGATTTCCTATCTCGTTGCTTTGAGATGAAGAATTTAGGAGTGGCTGATGTGATTCTGAACATCAAGTTGTTGAGAGGCGATGATGGTGGGATTACATTGCTTCAATCTCACTATGTGGAAAAGATCTTGAGTCGCTTTGGCTACAGTGACTGCAAGCCCTCTCCAACACCATATAATTCTAGTGTGTTGCTTCGAAAGAATCAGAGAATTGCTAGAGACCAATTGAAGTATTCTCAGATTATTGGCTCGCTTATTTACTTAGCCAGTGCTACAAGACCTGACATCTCTTTTGCTGTTAGCAAACTGAGTCGGTTTGTCTCAAAACCAGCAGATGTGCATTGGAAAGCTCTAGAGAGAGTTTTGAGTTATTTGAAAGGCACTGCAAATTATGGAATTCACTACACCGGGCACCCAAAGGTGCTTGAAGGGTATAGTGACTCAAACTGGATCTCATATGCTGATGAGATAAAGGCCACGAGCGGATATGTATTCACTCATGGAAGTGGCGGTCTTGCAAGCAGACCATCTTAACGAGGTCAACAATGGAAGCTGTCGTGGAATTGTCACAACAGATGTCCTAGAGCAAGGACTTAGTCGTAGGGCCATCGCACTAGGAAGCTTAAAGGGGTTAATCGGGACAAAGGACACGAGAGAGTTTTATACTAGTTCGGCCCCTTACGATGAAGATAAAAGCCTACGTCTAGTTGGGTTTGGTATTGCTGGGATTCCATCACCAAGAGGATCAACTCGCCGGCTTGGTTATCGACTTGTTGTTTCTTGCCCTAAACCGCCATCGGGTCGTCCCCTTATATACATGGGTTGACGCCAGGTGGCCTACAGAGTCTCGGCCAGCTCATAATCGTGTCCGGCTCGGTGACTTTCTTTACATGTCTTTCTGTACAAGTATTTCCTTACATGTGGCGTTTTACAATATCGGGCCTTAAGCCGGCCCCTGACCTTTGGGCCTTCTATAATACTTAATAAACTACAAACTTGGATGTTTACTGAACTTCTTGCATAACCCGCCATTGAAGCTGACCCGGCCCCTCCTGGGCGGGTCTCAGCTGATAGTAATATCCCCAACATTAGGCCCCAGGTTGACTCTGAACTTTGTTCTTTGTCAATCTTCAACACTTAGTCAGAATCCATCCTCTGTCTAAAAACTTCTGTAACCCGCCATGCCGTCATCTTTTGAAAACACAAAAAACCTTCATGACATCATCTTACAATGGATCTTTCATTTTTAATGCCTTCCAAGAATCGAGGCGTCTGTTCAGTTGGATAATTATTATTGGGTCTCCTTGATTTTCGCGCCCGCCTGTTCACATTTGCCCTTATAAATAGGCACGCGGCCGGTCCTTCCCATTCTCCTTTCTTCCTCATCTTCTTCCTCTCGCAACCTCCATCGCTGATCGAGCTCCGCCGCCGCCGCGACTCTCATCGTCGTCATCAAGCTTGGCCACTGCATCACCCTAAGTTCATCCAGAGAACGCGACGGCTTTTCGCGGTAGGCCTGCTTCCTGTAAGCTTTCCTCTCTCTCCCATACCTAGATTCGTTTCTAGGTTTCACGAGTTCTTCAGTGTTCTTCATCTGTTCATCACAGGCCATTTTGTAGATCTTCTCCGCAACTTATTTTGATCCAGAAAAGAGATATAACTCGCGCAGTAGCTGTTTGGCATTCGTTTTTTATATCAGTAGATCCCTTTTACCTGTTAAGATGCTTCGTTATAGTCGACGAACTCCTCTCTACTATGTTTTTTAGGACTAGAATATTTCCCTTTTTGAAACAGCCCTTTGATCCAAAATGATAATAAGAACTTGGTGAAACTTGTTTATGCCAACACTTAACTGAATTCTGCCTTCTGAGAAAATCTGTATTCATGGCGGCTTACCACTCCGGCTTTCTTTTCCTTATATACCATTAGCCCTTAGTTAAACCGCCATTACTTGCTTTATAATTGACCATAGACTTAACCTCCATATTGTTATTTATTTTTCAGTTTGTTACTCATCATGCCGTCGAAGTCACCGACCGTCTGTAACTAGGTCCCTTCTTCCGTAACTAAGGAACGACTAAAAGAATTCTTCATCGTTGGGTTTCTACCTTCAAATAATGTCATGTCTTATCGTGCTCCTGACCCGGAGGAAGAACGTCCCAATCCGAAAGATGGAGAAGTGATTATCTTTACTGACCACATGAACCGGGGATTTTCACCGCCCGGTTCAAAATTCTTCAGAGAGGTCCTTCATTTTTTCAAACTCCATCCTCAAGACCTTGGACCCTACTCTATTTCCAATATCTGTAACTTCCAAGTGCTCTGTGAGGTGTATCTTCAGCAAGAGCCCACTGTAGAATTGTTTAGAGAGTACTTTTATCTGAATCGCCAGAATGAATGCACCAATGGTTCTAGCTTAGAACTTGGAGGCATTTCAGTTCAGCGCCGTCTGGGTGCTGTTTTTCCTCTCATCGTCTTACCGAGCCACCCAAAAGATTGGAACCAAACTTGGTTTTATTGTCAGGATACTTCTCCAGCAAACGAGAATCCTTTGCCGGGTTATCGCCCTAACCGTCTTGACTCCAAGTTCACCCTTCCGGATAAGCTTACCGTCGCTGAACGTAGGAAGCTTCTTCCCTCCATTAGAAGAATGAACAGCTTATTGGGTAATGGTCTAACCGGAGTAGATCTGACCCGTTGTTGGATCTCATGGCGGGTTAGCCCATTAAGTCGTCGATCTCAACTGATGTATGAATATGACGGTAGCCCGGACCACCCTCTTCGTCACAACCCAGTTGAACTCACCGAAGAAGACATTGTTTCGATGTCAACCCTTTTGGTAAATGGGAAGTACGAAGATTGCAGTATTGTTGGGTTAAGTCCTTTATGCAAGATTAATCCGATGCCAGAAGTAAGTACATTCTGATCTCTTTATCCTTTGTGTTTTGCCCAGCTATTAGTACTTAATACTGATCTTTCTTCTTGTCTTTACAGGCCAATTCTGACTTCTGGAAGGTGAAATATGATCACGAAGCTGCCAAGAAGGCGAAACTCGCCGCCATGAACGCCAAGAAAACAGCCCAAAAATCCAAGAAGAAGAAGAAGAAAACCACTGCTGAAGATTTAATGAAGCTTGACGACTCGTCTGACTCGGAGGTAGCCCTTGACTCCCTTGGCCAATTTTTTAACACTCTTATTGACACTGATCCTTACCAGGATGACACTGGGGCCAGTCAGGCTGAGGAAGTAGAGGTACCTATTATTTCCTCCGACTCAAAGCCCTTACCCAGACACAAAGTTCGTCGAGTGATCCGTAAAGTAAGGTTTTCTAACCCTTTAGCTCACTTGGATCCCAACTTTCATTTGAAAAAACAACAACATGAAAGCCGCCGTGAAGTTGAAATTGAGGATGAACCGGATGTTGTCCTTCAACAGACTCCTCGGAAATGCCCGAACGAGGTTTAATTATTACTGTCTTTAACCCATTTTGATGAATCCCGCTCCTTGTATTTTCTTTAACTCCTTTTATTTACCTTTTCAGGAGGTGTCTCGTTCTCGGTCGACTCATCACAAACACAATTTCCAGCTTTCAAGACTGCTCCTGGGTAATTAAAAACCCTCTTTTCTTTCGAGTTTGATCAATTGTTATCTTAATGCTGATTATTCTGAAATATTTTTCTTCAGAGGTCAAGCTAAGTCCAAAAAAGCGAAGGCAACAAAACCAATGGAAGATCCGCCAGTACTGGCATCTGAGCCGGTTAGGCCACCTTCTCCATTGACTATCACCCCAGAAGACCCGCCTATTGTTCATGAAGCAAATCCTCCAGAGCCATCCCTTGTCAAGAACACTACTAACCCTTCTGCAGCTGGTCCATCAAGCTCAATTTGCCCCCGTCTCCCTGTGTTCAAGATGTTCAAATTACTGGGAGCCGCTATGTTGAGCCGGGGAACCCGACGGTTTTGGCACGGTGCACTGCTAAGCAAGAAGCTTTGGAGAGGCGGAAGGTTCGTCTTGATGTTGCCAATTATGACCTTCTTAACGCCAGTGACATCTTATCTGGCTATCTCAGTCATGTACACTCCAGTCGTGATTCTGAGATTGAGATGGTCAAGCAGCTTCAATTGAAGTATGAGGTATGTAATTTCCGGTTTATCAACATTCCTTCAGCCCCCAAGTCTGTAGATTATGAGAGAAACAGAATAACCTATAGACTTACAATATAGACTGATACCTTTACCTCTGAATATTTGCTTGATATTAGTAGAACAAGACTTCACCCGTAGTCCCCAAGGACCGGTTTATTTAATCATTAATGAATCGGTACTTCAGAATTGAACGCCATCTATAAAATACTTAATATTCCAGTTTAAACTTGAAAAAACTTGCTGAACTGCGTGCATTAGCCCCCAAGTGCCAAGTGCTGTTACTTTGTAAAGGACTTGGGACTTCAAATATGTTGGTAGAGTCATAAAAATTTGATTTGACATACATTAGCCCCCAAGTGTCAAGTGGTTTATTCATAAAGTATTTGAGACTTGAATCTTTGAAATTGGATACTGGAATTTGAAGCCAAGTCTTGATTTATCTGAATGTTTTCACAGAATGCATTGTCTGAATTGAACTCCCAACTGACTGATACAAAGACCCGGCTAGCGAACCAGGAATCAGAAATTAAATCTTCCACCTCCCAACTGCAAATAAGTCTTTCTGAAACGGAGAAGTTGAAGACTGACTTTGCTGTCAAAGAGAAAACGTGGGCAGATGAGAAGATACTTCTGACCCGGCGAGCTGAGACAGCCGAAACAACTCTGAAGGAAATTTCAACCGAACTGAACAGTTTAAAAGGCCGGGTGTCTCAGATGGTCGCTGCTATCTTTGGTAAGCTTCCTGATTTGATCTTTCATATGTCTTTCATGTCAAGCCGGAATATGATCCGTTAACTTACTCTATGAAAAATGTGTGTAGGTCTGCGAAGTAAGAATCTAGACCAAGACCCGTTGATTAAGATGAAAGCCGTATACACTTTAACTGCACAATTGTATATCGGCGCACAACGAGCTCTGGCAGCCATCTCTCCTACTAATCAAGGGTCTAACCGGATCAGTGACGTCCTGAAGAGGCTGTCCATTCTCCCTGCCAGATTCCAAGAGGTGAAACGCTCCTGCGCGCGAGCCGGAGCTTTGACATCCCTAAGCCGCTCCAAGGCTTGGGTACCAGATCTAGACCCGGCAGACGTGGCAAGGGGTTATCCTACCGTGAAGGAGGACGGGTCTCCTTTTGATCAGGATGACTTTATAGCCTGCGTCCGTGAAGTCCGGCCTCAGGCGACTAGCCTTGGAGATGACACCAATGTGGACAAGTATCAACCGGGTTTTGACAGTGAAAATAAGAAGATGGCCCCTCCTTCCTATAAAGTAACCGACTTGATCCCACCGGTGAGAGAAGACACATTTGCCCCGGAGGTTGATCCGGTCGGCCTGATTGATGATGAAGCTGAATTTGTCGCCATGAACGGCTATGACTGGTCAAAACCCAACTTCCAGCAGATTCAAGATGTTGAGCCGGTGAGGGAAGGACAATGATCATCTTCATGGGCTTTAGAAAGCCTTGTAATAGCTTTAGCTGTTAAAAACACCGCATGTTTGCTTATGCCATCGCGCATAAAACGCTTCTATGTGAATCTGTGCTTCCGGGTGCCAATGTTTAATGCTTTTCTTATGCCTTGTTTAACGCTTGTCTCTGCAATGTTTAAACTCTGTTCCTGTGAACACAAGGAAAAAGGAAAGACCTGGCAAGGCGGTTTAGAAACAACTGGGTTTAAACACCTCTTTTACAGCCCATATTTCCACCTCAAAAAACAGAGACAAATATAAATAAAGGATAAGGTTTAATACCAACTCTGAAGTTAACGCAGCCGATAAGCGCGTGTAAGTAAAAACCATACCTTGTCCTTGGTGATCCTTAGATCGCCGGTTTAAATAAACCGGGTGATGAATTTGAGAATTCAATATAAAAGTTGAGACTCCTTGAACATTCAATAATCATCATATCTCAGTAGCTCGTACCTTCGGATCCTTAGACCACCGGCTTGGATAACCCGGGCGGCTGTGTTGTCCAATAATTGAGCCGGCGAAGAGAATCAGGCCATCTCATTTGTAATGAACAACAAAAACTCAAAGGCAAGCAACAGATAACAAACATAATTTTAACTCTGTATTTAAAAGATTGGGGGTTTCTGATTCGAATACGATCAGTAAACCGGACCAAAGGGGTTAAGCTAAGGTTCGAATACGACCATATAGCCCCCAGTGGCTTTGGCGTTGCGCCGATCAAGAGGGTACCGACAGCTATGTTCTCTTTGGTTCGAATACGACCTATGTTTGAACAGGAAGCCCCCAAATGACCTTGAGAGGTTTTTAACGACCCTGATTCGAATACGATCCAAGTCGGCTCAAAAGGGGTTAAGCTATGATTCGGATACGATCAAGAAGCCCCCAAGTGAGTTTGGCCTTGAGCCGATCAAAAGGGTTACGACAGCTATGTTCTCTTTGGTTCGAATACGACCTATGTTTGAACAGGAAGCCCCCAAGTGACCATGATATTTACAGCTAGATTCGAATACGATCATAAGCCGGACTAGAAAAGTTAAACTTGATTCAAATATGATCAGCTCCTTAATAGTCATTTGTGAAAAAGTAATAAAGATGCATAATCTTTGAAAAGAAAAGAGACCGATGGTCTTACTTTATTGCTTATCATCGTATATACAGGATGAACGTATGTACAGGATGAGAGCCGGTGGCTCAGGTATAGTACGGCCAAAGTTGAGCAATGTTCCACGGCCGGCGGGTCTCCTCTTCCGACTTACGTGAGTCTGCATGCTCTCGAACGTCAATGAGGTAGTAAGACCCGTTGTTTAAATTTTTACTGACCACAAAGGGTCCTTCCCAAGGTGGGGATAACTTGTGTGCATCTGAAAGATCTTGGATGAGCCAGAGCACCAAGTCGCCTTCCTGAAAGTCCTACTCTTAACCCGACGGCTGTGATAACGACGCAGGTCCTGTTGATAGATTGCTGATCGTGCTGCTGCTAAGTCTCTTTCTTCATCCAACAAGTCAAGCGCATCCTGTCTGGCTTTTTCATTGTTAGCTTCAACATAAGCCGCCACACGGGGCGAGTCATGACGGATGTCACTGGGCAATACCGCTTCTGCCCCATAAACCATGAAGAAGGGTGTGTAACCCGTAGACCTGTTGGGTGTAGTATTGATGCTCCATAACACTGAAGGCAACTCCTCTACCCAACAACCCGGCATTCGCTGTAAAGGAACCATAAGCCGGGGTTTTAGCCCTTTCAGAATGTCCTGATTGGCTCTCTCAGCTTGACCATTGGATTGAGGATGAGCTACAGAAGAAATATCAAGCCGGATTTGCTCTCGCTGACAAAACTCTTCCATAGCCCCTTGGGATAGATTGGTGCCATTGTCTGTGATAATACTGTGTGGAAAACCGAAACGGAAGATTATTTTCTTCATGAACTGAACCGCCGTGGCTGCATCACACTTACTCACAGGCTCTGCCTCAACCCATTTAGTGAACTTATCAACAACCACCAGGAGATGTGTCTTCTTGTCCTTAGACCTTTTGAAAGGTCCCACCATGTCAAGCCCCCAGACCGGAAACGGCCAAGTGATTGGAATCATCCGGAGCTCTTGAGCTGGCACATGCGCCCGTCATGCGAATTTCTGACATCTGTCACATCTACTGACTAGATCCTCCGCATCAGCATGAGCCGTCAGCCACTAAAAACCGTGACGAAACGCCTTGGCCACCAAAGATTTTAACCCGGCGTGATGACCACAATCACCTTCATGGATCTCACGAAGTATTTCTTGACCTTCTTCGGGGGAAACACACCATTGAAACACTCCAGAAACACTGCGATGAAATAACTCTCCATCCGAAATCGTCATGGACTTAGACCGCCGGGTTATCTGTCGAGCCAGGTTCTCATCCGCTGGCAATTCTCCTCGGGTCTTGTAAGCCAAGAACGGCACCGTCCAATCTGGGATGACATGAAGAGCCGCCACCAACTGCGCCTCCGGGTCAGGAACAGCTAAATCTTCTTCTGTGGGCAATTTGATAGAGGGGTTGTGCAAAACATCTAAAAAGGTGTTGGGTGGTACCGGCTTACGTTGAGACCCCAGCCGGCTCAAAGCATCAGCTGCTTCGTTCTTTCGACGGTCAATGTGTTCCACCTGATAGCCTTTAAAATATCCTGCAACAGCATCGACCTCTCGGCGATAAGCCGCCATGAGAGGGTCTTTGGAATCCCACTTGCCAGACACCTGCTGAACCACTAGATCCGAATCACCAAGACATCTGACCCGGCTCAAGCTCATCTCCTTTGCCACTCGAAGACCATGGAGCAATGCTTCATACTCTGCTGCGTTGTTAGTGCACGGAAACATCAATCGTAACACATAACAAAATTTATCACCTCGTGGGGAAGTTAATACAACTCCAGCCCCCGAGCCCTCCAATTGCCTGGACCCATCAAAATGAATAGTCCAATATGTGCTGTCCGGCTTTTCTTCTGGCATCTGCATCTCTGTCCAGTCATTGATGAAGTCAACCAGGGCTTGAGACTTAATTGCAGTGCGTGGAACATACTTCAGCCCATGAGACCCAAGCTCAATTGCCCACTTGGCAACTCGCCCTGTAGCTTCTCTGTTTTGAATAATGTCTCCCAAAGGAGCAGAGCTAACCACAGTGATTGGATGTCCCTGAAAGTAATGCTTAAGCTTCCGGCTTGCCATGAACACCCCATAAACAAGCTTCTGCCAATGTGGATATCGTTGCTTAGACTCAATTAGCACTTCACTGACATAATAAACCGGCCGTTGAACCGGATGCTCTTTGCCAGCCTCCTTGCGCTCTACCACCATAGCCACGCTAACAGCCCGTGAGTTGGCAGCTACATATAACAATAGCGGCTCTTTCTCAATTGGAGCAGCTAGGACCGGCGGCTCAGCTAGTTGTGCCTTCAGATCTTCAAAAGCGGCGTTCGCAGCATCACTCCAAACAAACACATCTGTTTTCTTCATCAACTGATACAGAGGCATAGCCTTTTCCCCTAACCGGCTTATGAACCGGCTCAAAGCAGCCACACGACCCGCCAGTCGTTGAACATCATTGACGCAGGTTGGTTTGGCCAGGGATGTAATTGCTTTGATCTTCTCCAGGTTAGCTTCAATGCCTCGGTTAGACACCAGAAAACCCAAAAGCTTGCCGGTTGGCACTCCAAAAACACATTTGGCCGGGTTAAGCATCATCTTGTACACCCGAAGATTATCAAAAGTCTCTTTCAAGTCTGTGACCAAGGTTTCCTCTTCCCTGGATTTCACTACTATATCATCCACATAGGCATGAACATTGCGCCCAATTTGATCATGAAGACAATTCTGAACACACCGTTGGTAAGTCGCCTGAGCACTCTTGAGCTCAAAAGGCATAGGCACATAGCAGAAAGCACCAAAAGGTGTTATGAACGATGTTTTCTCTTGATCCTTGACTGCCATCTTAATCTGATGATACCCGGAGTAAGCATCTAAAAAACTCAACCGTGCACAACCCGCCGTAGCATCAATGATCTGATCAATACGGGGAAGAGCAAAAGGATCAGCCGGACAGGCCTTGTTTAAATCTGTGTAATCCACACACATACGCCAGGTGCCATTATTTTTAGCCCGAGCACCGGGTTAGCTAACCATTCTGGGTGAAAGACCTCCACAATGAACACGGCCACCAAGAGCCGGGCCACCTCTTCTTCAATGGCCTTACGCCTTTCTTCATTGAACCGTCGAAGAAAATGTCTGACAGGCTTGAACTTTGGATCGATATTAAGAGTGTGCTTAGCGAGTTCCCTTGGGACACCCGGCAGGTCTGAAGGTTTCCATGCAAAGATGTCCCGGTTCTCACGGATGAACTCGATGAGCGCGCTTTCCTATTTCGGATCCAAGTTTGCGCTGATGATGAACTGTTTGGATGAGTCGCCAGGCACAAAGTCAACCATCTTAGTGTCATCGGCTGATTTGAACTTCAACTCTGGCTCATGCTCTGTGGTTGGTTTCTTTAATGACGTCATGTCCTCCGGGTCAACATGATCCTTATAGAATTTCAACTCCTCTGTCGCACAAACGGATTCAGCATAGGCAGCATCCCCCATCTTCACATTCCAAGGAGATCTTCCGGCTCCCATGGACTGTAATGGTGCCCTTGTGACCCGGCATCTTGAGCTGTAAATACACGTAACACAGCTGAGCCATGAACTTGGCATAAGCCGGTCGCCCAAACAGAGCATGATATGGGCTTTTGATCTTAACCACTTCAAAGGTTAATTTTTATGCCCCGGAGTCATACTCATCCCCAAAGGCTACCTCCAGCTCGATCTTACCAACTGGGTATGCCGACTTACCGGGTACTACACCATGAAAAATAGTGTTGGATTGTTTAAGATTTTTATCCGTCAATCCCATCCGGCGGAACGTCTCATAGTAAAGGATGTTGATGCTGCTACCTCCATTCATGAGTACCTTAGTAAACTTGTACCCACCAACCTAAGGTGCCACTACCAAAGCCAAGTGATCCGGATTATCAACCCGGGGCGGGTGATCCTCTCTGCTCCACACAATAGGCTGCTCCGACCAACGTAGATAACGTGGGATTGCCGGTTCAACGGCATTGACGGCCCTCTTGTGGAGTTTCTGGTCTCTCTTACATAAACTGGTAGTAAAGACATGATATTGTCCGCTACTCAACTGCTTCGGGTTGCTCTGATAGCCGGATTGTTGCTGCTGTTGATTCCCTTGGTTGTGTTGCTGATTATATCCCCCGTGGTGACCAGGATGACCATGAAAACCTCCTCCACCTGAACCGGCGCCCGGGCCCTAAAAGCCGCCTGAGCCGCCACCCGGACCATGACCCACATCAAACGCGTTTGAATTTTTAAATGCCTTCATGATCGTACAATCCTTCCACAAGTGGGTAGCTGGCTTCTCCCTGGTGCCGTGTCTAGGACAAGGTTCATTCAACAGCTGCTCAAGGGTGGGGCCTGACCCGCCTGATCGAGGGGGCTGTCTGCCCTTGCCCCGCTGATTACCGCCCTGTGCATTAGTATTAGCAACAAACTCATCAGCCTTACGCTTATTACCTCCTTGATTTGCCAGGTTATGCTGGTGACCCTTGCCATTGCCATTCTTCTTTCCCTTTGCTGCTTTTTCCTCATCATACGCCGGGTCTTTGGTGGTATCAGAACCGGCATACTTGACAAGAGCCGCCGTCAACGTTCCCATGTCATTACAGTCGTGTTTAAGTCGCCCCAACTTCTGCTTGAGGGGCTCAAAATGGCAATTCTTCTCCAACATCAAAACTGCTGAACCGGCATCCATTTTATCAGACGAATGCATTATTTCCTTGACCCGACGCACCCAATGTGTCGTAGATTCTCCATCCTCTTGCTTGCAGTTGGTCAGGTCCACAATTGACATTGGCTGCTTACACGTGGCTTTAAAGTTCTGGATGAACCGTGCCTTTAACTCTGCCCATGAGCCGATGAAATTGGGTGGCAATCCTTTCAGCCAGGTCCGAGCCGTTCCATCCAACATCATGGTAAAGTACTTGGCCATTGCAGCATCACTAACTTCCAACAGCTCCATAGCCATATCATAACTCTCAATCCAAGCCCCTGGCTGTAAGTCAGCCGTGTAGTTCGGTACCTTAGGAGGCCCTTTGAAATCCTTGGGCAACCGTTCATTGCGTATGGCTGGGACCAGGCAAGGTACGCCTCCGGTTCTCGTAACTACACCTGCCTCCACCGAAGTCGCTGGGTAAGCCGGAAAAGTCTGGTGAGCCGCCTACTCCGCTGCTATCTGAGCCGCCCGTTCCGCCTCTTGACGAATTCTCTCCTGATCCGCCAAGTTGAGGGCTCCAGCCCGCACCGGCTCATGCCTATATGGCCGGTTGTGGTGTTGAGCGTTACTTGATATCTCTGCAGATTCCATGTGCCTACTGTAACTTGGGCTCCGGCTTGGGCGAGGAGTTGAATGAATCCTGTCTCGACTGTAGGAGTATGCATCTTGCTGGGCCAAAGCTCTCTGAAGCAGTTCTCTTACCCTCCGGGTTTCAATTGCTGCTGGCGAGTCGCCTTCCATCGGGAGAGGTGCCAAACGAGCTGACGTCGCAATGAGGTTCTCCATGGGGTTGGAGAAGTGACCCAGGGGTGTTGATATATAACGGGGAGGAGCTGTATTCATGTGCGGCGGCTCCATGGTGCGTGGCTGAACTGGTGCTCCGGGCGTCTCGACCCGGTTTACCTCCGGCGGGTTGCTCCCTCCAGCTCTGGGTGTATGGAAAAGATTCCTCGGATCTAGTGTTAGAGGCAGGCGCGACTGAGTTTTCTGACGCCTCCTCCTTATGACTTCGTTTGACGCATTAAGATCCACGGAGAGCCGGAAGGTTTCTGCCTGAAGCTGCTGAGCACGAGCATCCAAGGCTGCTTGTTCTGCTGCCATCCAGGTTTCCTCCGCAGCCAAATTTTCCTTAGCTTGCACCATCTCTTCCCTCACGCGTGCCACTTCCGCGTCATGCTGGGCTTTATCCGCCGGCTCTACCGCAGCGGTTAACAGAGTCGTCAGTTTATCCATGAGGTCCATGCGAACCTAAGCCGGGGGGCGCGCAGGGTCTCCTGACCCAGCAGCTGCTGACCCGGTGGCGGCTGTTGTCGCTGCGGTGGAGTTCTGCCCGGGCTGCGTCCCTGCCATGAAGACTCCGGCCCAATTTGGCAGCTCAAGGGGGTCCGGAATACTATTGCCATCGGAACAGCCCCCGAGCATACCGTCTTGCAGTTGGTACAATGAGTCCGTCTCACCCGTTGAAGATGTAGTATCAGAGCAGATGGTCGTCTCCCCGCCTCCCATCGATCGTTCGGAGTATTCACCGCCATGGATGCAGCCAACGAAGGAATGCTTCATGACAGATTGAACACGGGCGGACCCGGCACGCTGAGCCGTTTCGATGAGGTCGGTGTGGACATCCGGCTCAGGGCCTGACTCGCCGATCCAGACGATGAAGACGTGGATTCCGCCGAAGGGGACCCGGTACCCATACTCGATTGAGCCGGCCTCGGGGCCCCAGCCTTCGTCGTCGATGTAGATCTTGCCGCGACGACTCTTGGTCATCCGGCCCACAGCGTATCCCTTGAGCCCTTCGAAGTTGCCCTTCAATAACTCACAGCACTAGATACAACTACGGTCGAAGCAGATTGGCTTCGTCGGCTCTTGAATGACTTGCTAGTTGTTGAGAAATCTGTACCGGGTATCCTTATGAACTGCGACAATCAAACTGTGATCACGAAAGTGAGCAGCTCAAAGGATAACATGAAGTCATCAAGACACGTTCAGAGAAGGTTAAAGTCTGTTAGGAAAATGAGTAACTCCAGAGTTATTGCATTGGATTATATCCAAACGTCTAAAAATCTGGCAGATCCTTTTACTAAGGGTCTATCACGCAATGTGATAGATAATGCATCGAGGGAGATGGGTATGAGACCCACAATATGAGTTATTCACAGTGGTAACCTATTCTTTGTGATCGGAGATCCTGTGAATTAGATGTGGAAGGCAAGCAGTTGGTCAACTGAGAGGAGAGTATCCTTACTATTAACAATACCACTCCATGAAGATGCAATACTCTTCTAATCTGCATGGTAGGTTGATGTATATCTTAATGTGTTCTAAGTGACTCTTTTAAGCAGAGATATTATCGTGCAGAACATCTTTTGAAGAACACACGTATATGAGTCTGATTGTCAAACGTTGCAATCTATGAGAGTAGGGTTCTCTCTAGTAAACTCATGAAAGGTCACGGAGTATGATGCATAAGCTCCACCCACGGGGAAGACCCATGGTAGCCACGTATCGGTCAAGGCTTTATGTGAAGCTAGATTCGCAGAAAACTTGCAATTCAAGGCCTAGTTCACTGTTCAAGTTGCTTACTACTGTAGCATAGAGTTCTAGGTGGAAGTTCAACTTAACAGTCTCCATTGCAGTACCGGTATATAAAACAGTGTTTTGGAACCAAAGGCATATTTTGTGTGCCTCTGGGATCTGGTGGGGGCTTGCTGGAATTTTGTCTATTTTGGGCCTAGCCCAATAGCAGTTTCAGAAATTCCTAATAAATCCTAGAGGCCCACACAACCCATTTGTGCAAGGCAAGAGGTGGAACTAAAATTTAGTCCCACATTGCTAGTTTAGAGGAAGTTGGACCTCTTTATAAGGGAGGTTCTTTCCCACTTGTATGAGCATAAGAACAAGAGGGACATCCACGCGCGCTCCTCCTCTGCCGCCCGCCTCGCCACGCCATGCCTCGCCACGTCACGACGCGCCGCGCTGCGGGTTGTGGGAATGAGCCGAGCCGATGTCTAAATTTTTGTCACGCACTACGGGTATATGAAAGGTCACACGGAAGCTGTTCGCTTCATCTCGGTCTCTTCGTTTCGCCTCCCGTCGCTGCCCTCTCACCTCCTTCTCTTGCGCCTATAAAAGGGAGGTCGCTCCTCCCAGAGAGATGCACCAGAACTACTCCTTCCTTCGCCATCGGTTCCATCTCTGAGCTGCTGCTGTTTTCCTCATCCCGGCTTACGGACTGCACCGCACGTCGGGACAGTAGGCCTCCAAAACTGCACCTTTTGAGTCCTGTACGGGAGAAGGGTGATAAGGTTTTTGGGGAGCGCTCAGCGCGACTACTGGCTGCTTCATCACAGACGATCTAGTCGCCGACGACTACTTCCCCGACGCCCATGACCTCCTCGACGACATGGCAGGGGAGGACACCGACCCCAAGTCCAGCGCTTCTGCTGCTGCTGTCCCGTACGTGTTCTTCTCCTTTGAGTCAGAGGTCCTGCTACAGTTCCTTGTTCTAGTATTTGCCCTAGATATGTTAGACTCTATTTCATATATGCAACTTGCTATACTGCCTGCTCTAGATATGTTTAGTTACAGTTCATATATGAAGATGATGTTTACCTTCTCTTTGTTAAATCGCACGGCTTGTTTTATCACTACTATACTGGTCATGCTTTATCTAGTATTTCTGTTAATAAAATCATTCGGTAAATTGCTCATATTTCCAACATTTAGTACCCTACAAACAATTTCGTATTATGTTCTCTTCTAGATAAGAACTTTGGAGTGATTCTTTATCACACGTTGAAGGATTTGCATATGATCTTATTATGTTAGTACTGTTGAGACATTGCACTAGTGAAAGTATTTTTCATATAAAAGGAGGTGTGAACCCCCCGGACCCATATTATTGATGAAACCAGAGAGTCAAGCACATAGCGCGCTAAAGCATGTTTAGCATGTTCAGAGGCCAAAGTTCAGCAGAAAGGAAAATGATTACAGTCTTACACATTGGCTAAAGAGAAAACTAAAGGGCTACAACATTGCTTTCGACTAAATCATTACTCTTCCTTTCTTTTCTTTTTCACTACCCTCTGTGTCCTTCGATCAAGCTTCAATCATGTAGCTCATCTTGGCTTTCGCTTGGTCTCCACCAGTCTTATCGGTCGCAAGTTCATCCACCACGCCCCTAATTTTCTTCCATGGTTGATTGGCGATCCCATCAGGTCCAAACTTGTGACTGGGCTAAGCAGGAAGTGTTTGATGCCACTAGCAGGGCTCCTGGGGGGACGTATTGGGGCTTGAGTCATCAGGAGCAGTGTAGTCATCTAGGTTCATCTTGGAGAGGAGGGATTGGCTAACTTCACCTGCAGTGTTCATTTCCAGTGAAATCACCCCACCAGTAGCGAGTAGTATGAAGTTAGCAGCAACGTGCACTTAGTAGTAGCATTGTTTAAAGTAAAGCGCTACAGCTATTAGCAGTAGCACGTTTCAGTGAAGCCCGCTACTGCTACCCATATATAGCAGTAGTGCTGGTCAAAACGTGCTATTGCTAAAAGTCAGCTATAGCATCGTATCAGTAATGTGGGACCCCACCCTATTGATAGCCCTTAGACCCGTGTTACTGCTAGGCTTTTCCCTAGAAGTGACATGCGTGGTGATTTCGTGATTCCGGCGGGCCAGAGTTGCCGGAGAGAGGAATGGGAGGCGGCATCACTATCCGAGGAGGCTAGACGCAGATGGGGGAGTGAAGCCATCCCGATGCGGCGCTGCTCGCGCAGGCAAGGCGCGCTGCAGCCGTAGGTTGGGATGGGGCGGGATGGTTGTCGGAGTTTAATGACACGGCTGAGGCTCACTATGGTGTCCTCGTGCCACCCCAAACAGGGCACGGGAGCCTCACTACCCTCCCACACCTGTCCTCCTGATGTCGGACTCACTAGGGCGACGCCACAGCCACAACTCGAGCTGACCACCACGACGACTCATCGCATAAGGGCCTGTCATTGGAACCTGCCCCTGCAGGTAGCATCCTGCTCAACACTTCTACTTCATTTTTTTATTTCCATTCTCTGCAAATTGCCATGCCACGTCATAGTAGAGGCACATCAGTATTGTGATTGTAGTCTCAATGTGTCTGTAGAGGAGCATAATCATCCGTTTTTAGAGTAGGGAGAGCGGATATCCATTAAAATTTTCTAGACAAGCATGCAATACACTATGGTCATTTAGTTACCCCATGGCATCTTTTCATTAATTTCTACTTACCGCTATTGTAGCGATGAACCTTATATTTAATTTCCACTTATTGCTATTGTAGTGATGAACCTTATTTTTTGTGCTCTGCGACGTAGTATGAGTTGGTAATTTTTTGAGTTGACCACTTATAATTGCCTTTGTGGATTAACCTCCTGGCAAATTAGGTTGTTGCCATGGTGTGTTTATTGAGCATCATGGCAAGTAGTTTGGATGTGCCATGAGAGTTTTACATATATTTTGCCACTTTTTTGTTTGTCATGGCAAGTAGTTTGTATGCATCATGAGAGATTTTTTAGCACCATGGAAAGTAGTTTGTATGCATCATGAAATGTGTTTCATGTGTGTCTCACATCTTATATAGTCAAAATTATTCAGGGAAATTGACATGACAATTGATAAAAATCTGGCCTCAAAAGCTATGGTCGGTTCTTCTAGTGTTTTGGCATGACAATTTTACCTTTAAATTTGCCATTGCAAATTATCATTCTTTATTTGCCATGACAATTTATTTTCATACACATGGCAATTTTACCTTATACATACATGGCAACTTTATTTTTAACGCTCATGGAAAATTTACTTTTTATTCACCATGGCAAATTTAGTAAACACTTATGCATTCTTCTTTAGTGTAACACCCCAAGACCGATGTGCCAGGTGTCGTCCAGTTATTCGCTGTTGTTACCCTGTCATTGCTTGCGTGTCTTGCATTGCATAACATGCCATCATGTGCATTTTATTTGCACACATGTTCGTCTCATGCATCCGAGCTTTTTCCCCGTTGTCCGTTTTGCAATCCGGCGCTCCTATGTCACCCGGTGTCCCTTTCTACCTTCTTTTCGTGTGTGGGCATTAGACATTTCCGGATTGGATCGAGACTTGCCAAGCGGCCTTGGTTTACTACCGGTAGACCGCCTGTCAAGTTTCATACCATTTGGACTTCGTTTGATACTCCAACGGTTAACCGAGGGACCGAAAAGGCCTCGTGTGTGTTGCAGCCCAACAACCCTCCAATTTGGCCCAAAACCCACCAAAACCCTCTCCATCACATAGAGCGTTCGATCACGATCGCGTGGCCGAAAACCGCACCTCATTTGGAGTCTCCTAGCTCCCTCTACCTATAAATATGTGGCTCTCCCCGCGAATTTCCGCGCAGATCAAACCCTAGTCTCCCTCCTCCTCACCCCACCGTACATGTCCACTCCGCCGCCGGACGCGTCCACCCCGCCGCCACATCACCCGGACCAATCGCGCGCCGCCACCTCAGCCCCGTCGCCGCTCTCCTCCAACCCGCGGCCGCCACCTGTCCCAGCCGGCACCCCCGCCGCGGCCCAGATCCAGCCCGTGGGGCCCGAATCCGGCGCGCCGCCGGCCCGCGCCTGCCCCAGCGCCCCGACTCCTCGTCGCGTCGCCGTCCGCGCCGCCCGCGCCCACCTCCGGCGGTCGGAATTCCGCCGCGCCGCCGCCTTGGCCCCGGCCACTGCCACCGACCTCGCCATCACCGGCGAGCTCCCGCGCCGCCTCTTCCTCATTGCGCCGCCGTCTTCCACGCCGCCGGCCATCGCCGGAATCGCCGCAGCTCGCCGGAGATCCAACTCCGGCCGGATAGAGCGAGGATGGATGAGATCCACCCATTCCCGCCTCCAAACGTCGTCCTCCGTCTCGGATCTCCTCGTCCCGCACCGTTCCGTCCCGGGTTGACTTCTCGGAGGTCTAAATTTCACTAAGTCCCCGAGATTTCCATGTTTCATATGCCCATATTCATCATGTCATAACTCCGCATCCGTAACCCCGTTTTGGGCATATACCATATTGAAATGTTCGACTCAGAGAGTACATCATTTCATCTCATTGCATCATTTTCATTTGAGCTCATCTTGATGCCCGAAATGTTGTTGGAAGAATGCTATTTGAGTTAATTGTCAGATCTGCTGCTCCAATTAGCTATTTGTCATTTTTGCCATGATTATTGTGTGCATGATATGCCCCTGTGCTCTACATGAGTTTTGTTATATGTTTTGCCATCTATCCAGAGGTGCAAACCATGTATTCTTGTGATGTGTGTGGTGACTAGCACAAGCTTGCAAAGTGGAGCATTCGTTAATGCTGATTTCAGGGACTTAGCATGTCCACTAAGTCCTTGATCTGTTTATTTCTTTATGCCATATGTTCATGTTGTTTCCTAGTGATCCGTGCCTCTTTTGAGGATGATCAGTAAGGATGTTTTGTTAATCTTGTAGTGCTCTATCCATCCATGTCTTTGTTTGCATTTATGGAGCACCCTAGCTTGAGTCAATCGAGCTCTACTTTTGCTATTTCGTGAATCTGGGCAGATTGTCTACTTGTTGGCGATTTTGCTGAGGATGTTGTAGTTGATCCATGCATGCTATGTTATTGTTCTTGCCATGTCTAGCTTGTATAATGTGTACTCTTGATGGGTGTATGCTTAGATTGTCATGACATGCTCTGTAGTGAGTGCATCGAGCTCGTAAACATGCCTACTTGATCTCTGTTTTGCATGCTCCAGTTTTTCACTAAATCTATGATCTGATTATGTTTTTGCCATTTCACATGCTTGCAATTGTATTTTCTGATCCCTTTTGGCTCAAGGTCACTAAGGGACTTGTTAAAATCTTTAAGTAGCTCCATGCCATGCTTTGCTTTGCCATGTTCAGGTCCTGTAGCATATAGTTTTCATGCTCCAAAGTGTGCTACCTGATCTGAAATTCCAGACAAGTGTTAATTTCACTAAGTCTGAAATCTGTTTGTCAAATGCATTTTTGCCATGCTTGTTTGAACCTGTTAATGGATGAATTGGCCGTAGCCCAGTGTACATCTTTTGTTAAGCATCATGTATGGATCCCTGCCATGTATTTTGTTGTCATGTTTGAGTTCTGTAGCATGTTCATCTTTTTGCATTTAGATGGCTACTTGCTGTTTATCGCAGACCGGTGCCATATTTGTTTTGCTCGCCATTTCCAAACCGTGCCTCCGATTCCAGCGTTCTTTATATCGTTTTCAAGCGATTTCATCTCACCTTTCCTGTGGCACACTTGGATTTCCAAGTTGAGGCGAGGTTCATTCATTCCCTTGCAAATCATGCATATGCATCGCATATCGCATTCCGCATATCATACCATGTTCATGTGTTGGTTGTTTACTATGTTGTGTGCTTCTTTCTGGTGTTTGCTTCTTCGGGTTGGCTCCGGTAACGTCCCGTTTGTGAGGATCCGTTCGACTTTGTCCATTTGTCTTCCTCATGGACTCGTTCTTCTTTCTTGCGGGATTTCAGGCAAGATGACCATACCCTCGAAATCACTTCTATCTTTGCTTGCTAGTTGCTCGCTCTTTTGCTATGCATATGCTGCGATACCTACCACTTGCTTATCATGCCTCCTATATTGTTGAACTAAGCCTCTAACCCACCTTGTCCTAGCAAACCGCTGTTTGGCTATGTTACCGCTTTGCTCAGCCCCTCTTATAGCGTTGTTAGTTGCAGGTGAAGATTGAAGTTTGTTCCTTGTTGGAACATTCAGATGTTGTTCCTTGTTGGAACATGTTTACTTGTTGGGATATCACAATATATCTTATTTAATTAATGCATCTATATACTTGGTAAAGGGTGGAAGGCTCGGCCTTATGCCTGGTGTTTTGTTCCACTCTTGCCGCCCTAGTTTCCGTTATATCGGTGTTATGTTCCCGGATTTTGCGTTCCGTACGCGGTTGGGTATAATGGTAACCCCTTGACGGTTCGCTTTGAATAAAACTCCTCCAGCAAGGCCCAACCTTGGTTTTACCATTCGCCACCTAGCCTCTTTTTCCCTTGGGTTAGGCCAGCCCAAGGGTCATCTTTATTTTAACCCCCCGGGCCAGTGCTTGTCTAAGTGTTGGTCCAAACTGAGTAGACTGCAGGGCCACCTCGGGGAAACTTGAGGGCTGGTTTTACTCGTAGGATGTCTCATCTGGTGTTGCCCTGAGAACGAGATATGTGCAGCTCCCATCAGGATGTCGGCGCATCGGGCGGCTTTGTTGGTCTTGTTTTACCATTGTCGAAATATCTTGTAACCGGGATTTCGAGTCTGATCGGGTCTTCTCGCTAGAAGGAATATCCTTCATTGACCGTGAGAGCTTGTCATGGGCTAAGTTGGGACACCCCTGCAGGGATTTGAACTTTCGAAAGCTGTGCCCGCGGTTATGGGCAGACGGGAATTTGTTAACGTCCGGTTATAGAAAACCTGAAGTTGACCTTAATTAAAATACATCAACCGCGTGTGTAATCGTGATGGTCTATTTCCGGCGGAGTCCGGGAAGTGAACACGGTGTTGAAGTTATGCTTGACGTAGGTTGTTCTATGATCACTTCTTAATCATAGTTTTCTTGATCGTGCTTTGCCTTCTCTTCTCGCTCTCATTTGCGTATGTTAGCCACCATATATGCTAGTCGCTTGCTGCAGCTCCACCTCATACCTTTACCTTATCCATAAGCTTAAATAGTCTTGATCGCGAGGGTGCAAGATTGCTGAGTCCTCGTGGCTCACAGATACTTCCAAACTAGCTTGCAGGTGCCGATGATGCAATCAAGCTCAAGGAGGAGCTCGATGAAGATCTTGTCCTTTGTGTTGTTTTTGTTCTAGTTGATCAGTAGTGGAGCCCAGTTGGGGTTGATCGGGACCTTGTCGCTTTTGGGGTTCTTCTTTTATTTTGGTTCCATAGTCGGACCTTGATTGTATTTGTGTGATGTAATGCTTTATTTATGTACTTGTGTGAAGTGGCGATTGTAAGCCAACTATGTATCTCTTTCCCTTATGTATTACATGGGTTGCGTGAAGATTATCTCACTTGCGACATTGATTTCAATGCGGTTATGCCTCTAAGTCGTGCTTCGACACGTGGGAGATATAGCCGCATCGAGGGCGTTACATTTAGCAAATAGTTGCCATGACAGAAATGCTATGAGTAGTTGCCATGGAGCATGGCAAATATTTGTATCATGACACATGTAGTTTATGGAGAACGACAATTTTCTTCGTTTTTTGCAACATGGAAAAATTTCTTTTTGAACGAGACCATGGCAAACTCAGTGTATATTTCTTGGCAAATGTAGGTCATGGAGCATGGCAAAATTTTCTTCCTTTTTGTAAGATGGGAACATTTCTTTTTGAATGGGACCATGCAAACCTAGTGTATGTATCATGGAAAATCTAGTTTATGGAGCATGGCAATTTCTAATTATATGGACCAAGGCAATTTTTCTTTCTTTTTTGCAACATGGCAAAAAATATTTAATGGCACCATGGCAAACTCAATGTAACCAATGTAGGCTATGGAGCAGGGCAAAATTATCTTCTTTTTTTGCAACAAGCCATTTTTTTTGAACGAGACCATGGCAAACTTAGTGTATGTATCATGAAAAACTTAGTGTATGGAGGATGCCAAGTTCTAATTATATGGAGAATGACAAAGTTTCTTTCTTTTTCGCAACATGGCAAATTTTATTTTTAGAACGGGACCATGCCAAACTCGGTGTATGTGTCATGGCAAATGTAGGTTTTGGAGCATGGCATTTTTGTAGTCCACTGACCATGATATATAGAACATTTTCCAACAAAGTTGCCATGACCCATGGGTACTTTAGTTGTACTGCTCATGGTTCTCGTTTAATACCATCACAATTTGTATTGGACCATGGCAAATTAAGTTGTTCGACCATGGCAAATGTTGTTTATGGATCATGGCAATTTTTACTATATGTACCATGGCGAATTTTTATTCCTTTTTTTGCAATATGGCAAATTTCTTCCACATAGGGACCATGACAAATATAGTCTATGCATCATGCAAAATGTAGTGGATGGATCATGGAATTTTTTATTCTACATTTTTAGTCTATAAATCATGCCACGAAATCATAGTTTATGCATTTTTCAGTCTATGTATCATATATAATACATTTTCAACATAGTTACCATGGACGATGGCAACTATAGCCTATGCATCATGGTTTTTATAGCGTATGGGTCATGGCATATATTTTTCACCTATGGATCTTGATATATAGAACTTTTCAGTCCATGCCATTTTTTGAACATAACTTTTTTGCCATCGAAGCTTTGCCATGCTTTTATTAGGGAATCAAATATGTTCTATAAACCTTACCATTGTAAAAAATAATATCATGGAAAATCATAAGTAGTTGGTCAAACTCGAATGACACTTTTTATTAGAATTTTCCATGATATTTATTCTTCTTTTAAAGTTGATGGCATTTTTTTGGAAGCAGAGCAAAAACTGGGCTTTTTTGTTAGCAGAAAAAAAAAATCAAAATCTAGGCATTTTCATTCGTTTTGTAGTGGGCTTTTCCCCCTCCTTTTTTGGTTTTTGCAGGGTAAAGGCCTAGCGACAGGGATGATTTCGGGCTGTGGGTTCCTCCCGCCGAATAAATTGTTTGGCGGATCACTCGCCTGTACCAAACAAATCGTTCGGTCTGGGACCTGGGAGGTCCCAGACCACACATCCGACCAATATCGGCGTCCTTCCTTTATGGTTTATAAAGCCTGATGTATCTCTAGAATAACAATTTGACCAACGTGATACAGGTTATACTTCATGTAATAATATATCATTAGAAACTTCAAATGGAATATTTTCTCCCCAAAAAGGTACATTGTTAGTGATATAATTTTAGGATGCAGCATACTGAGCCTGGACATGAACAGTAAATTCGCTAAAATAGGGGAAAATATGAACAATAAATTCGCAGTACATACAAAAAAAATCTGATTTTTTAACATGCAGGATGCTCATGCGCATGATATCCGTGCAAAATTTCGGGCTGTTTCGACAATCGAGGAGCTCATGGTAGAAAAGACAAACTTCGAGTGTCCGAGAAACAATTAAAAAACACTTTTGGATCCAATTTTGTCTTTTTTGCTATGAGCTCCTCGAATGTCAAGCACCCAGAAATATTGCATGGACATCATGTGTAGCAGCATCTTGGACGGCATTTTTTTGCTATTATTTTTATTTTACTATTCATTGAGTGCACATGAGCCAGGGCTTATCTTTGAATTACCGATAATGATAATTTTAGGGCTATACTACTTGTATTATGTTGGTCAAATAATCAACCTAAGGATACTCGTAGGCCAATTAACCAGAGAGGAGAGATTATTGAATAAATTCGTTCGATATAAAATATGTAAGAAATTTTGGATAAAACCTTTGTAAGAAATTCGTTCGACATAAAAGGTGAAATGTCATGATTATAGCGATGGGTACTAGACAATCATTAGATGTTTTCCGGACTTGGTTTGAAGACGTTATAATTCTAATGGAGTAGTGGGTCTTGGGGGCTAATCGTGCTAGAATAAAAAACTTTCTTTGTGCGTTTTGACTTTATTCGCAAAAGTCGCCCCATTATGTCGATGTGTCCACAAGGAGAGATGTATGCATCCTAGTCTGGTTACTTATGCTCGGTTGTGTCGTAATCTTTTTACTCTTGCCATTTGTGTAGTATTTGAATGCATTCAATTGTTAAAAGACCAAGTGATTTGCAATGTTCCATGTATGTACAAAAACAAGCGTTTTGTCCCGGCCCTGACAGACATGTGCCCAGCGCTGCGCCGCCCCCAACCATCACAAAATCAGCCGCCGCCGGCGTGGGGGACCTCCATGGCGCACCACATCGCGCGACAAATGGTAGGATCGGACGCCAATCTAGCTCACCGAGAATCCCTGCTTGGAGAACGGGTTAGAAAAGTCAAGTCATTATTATAATTTAACAAATACATTTCTGGTTTTATTCATGAACATGACATTTTATATGAAGTGGGACAATGATTCATGCATCTTCCTAATTTCCGTGACCCACTGTTATACTAGCTAGGAGCATTTATTCGTTTGCAAGCGATTATTCGTCGATGCATGCGATTCCCTTCGTATTTGTGATATAGGATACCCTTTCTTATATTGTTGCACTCATTGAAATTTAATTGTAATGTCCCTCAAAAAAAAGAAATTTAATTGTAATATCCAGTTTTCTGGTCGGTAACTAGGAATTTTACGGCTCAGTCGGTGGTTGTCTTTGATTGATCTGCTCGGATCCGGTCTTTATTCATTTTTGTTCATGTATCTTCAGATTGGATCTTTCCGACCTAAACTTTTCTTCATCGGTCGTGGTTGTTGTTCTGGTGCGTTGGTTCTATGGGCCCTTAGCACGACAATTTCCCGACTGTCTACTACAACAAGTTGTGCCCGAATCCGGAAAGGGAGGGACGATGACAACGGCGTGCCTTCGACTCACTTTATTGCTTGTAGTCGTCGCGAGGTGGTCTACAAATTTAAATGTATTTTTATTATTATTTCTGGCATTCGTTGTACTGCCAGAAAGACAAGCGAAGAAACACTAATCCAAGAGAGAGCGCGAGGAGCCATGTGTACTCTATAGTAGTATGCGTGTAGCTTCTGCTTTGTCTTGAATTGTGCTCTGGATGCAGAGACTTGTGATGATGAGATGGGTGGGACTAATCAAGTTCCCTCTGGTTTATATAGGCCTTGGCGATCTATCAGTCTACTAGGATAGGAGAATCCACAGCTTAATTAAATAGTAGTAGTGCTCTCGTGAACTTTAATTAGACGCAGAGGGTACGTTGGACGCATGCAGCCTGAGTTGTCCAACGTGATACTGACCGACTTCTGATTAGGTAACGTGAACATGCGGCAATTAGCATTAGCGGCACCTTGTTATTTTTGTGTTACCGACGGGAATTCAACCCTCCCACGTGGTAATAAATCTGCTGTATGTCTAGGTGAACACGGTGGTTCAGTTCTGGATGACAGCAAGGAGTTAAACAATGTAAATTATTCTTCAGCTCGACGGAGGATACTTGAGTTTTTACCTGATATTTTTTACTGACGTACGTGCATGCGTTAGAGACTACTAGTAGAAATAGCGTGAGGGTAAATACATCCGTGCCCACCCATGCACACCTACATATAGAAATAGTTGTGAGAAAGAAAGTCCCAATCGTAGTTTTACTTTCATCCTCTTCGCGAAAGCGGCTATTCCTTGCGACCTCAGCTGCCCTTGGGAGAACTTATTGGGAGAGACGTACAGTGTGAGCATCGGATCCTTGAACTCTGAAGAAATGTAAGTTCGCCAATCTCAAAGTACTCTGTTAAAATCCCTGAATACCGCTTCGACCTCTCAACAGTTGTGTGGGACGGTAGATCTCAGACGCAACAGACATCACGCGGGTCCTCAAAACGTCCGCAAGCGTCCAGACTAAATTTTTTGGACGCTGCAAGCCATCCAAGGCGGGCATATATTTGTCCGCAGACGAGTCCACGTGTCTGTTTTTCATGTAAAATGGAAGCAAACAAACTGGGAGTACGGAGCTCGGCTATATAGGACTCCAACCAAAACCAAGGTGGAGCCCGCATATGTGGAGTTGTTCGTACTTTTGAGGTGCGACCCCCATTTCCCCATCTTCCCTCTCATCGTCGCGGCCATCCACCATTCCCGAGCTTCTCGCTTTTGTCACCACATGGACCTGTATGAAAAGCTACCCGAGACGACGGAGGTGGAGGATCCGAAAAAGATGGCCGCCCAGAAGATCAACTTGGCGACACAGCAAGCCCATCGTCTCAAAGCGAAGGAAAAGGATGGGGGTAGCAGGCAAAAAGAAGGGCGGCGGGGGCGGCCAGTGACAGGGTGCAGGAGTCGGGCAGGGGCAGGATGCGGGCCGCCACCGCCATCACCATCACCTCCATGCACACGTTGTCCTAGAAGGGGCAATATCAGCCTCCCTACTTCTACACTACCTAGAAGCTTGGCATGTAGTCACCGGCCTCCGCCACTGAGCACATGTCGTATTGTAATGATGTCATCATTGTGCCGCTCCATTTTGCCGACTCGGCATCGCCGCAGCTTGTCTGGTTGCGGACGCTGGGTGTGGATTAGTTTGGTGCCTGCTCTCTGTTTGCCAATATGTCTCGATTGGGCGACCCGGCGTATGACAACTTAGACAGGCAGTTGTTTGAGATGACCCACAATGGAGGCAGAGGATACTTCGAGGACGGACAAGTAGATGACTCGGAGCCACAGGTGCACGCCCAACAACAAGGCATGTACACCTAGCCGGGCACGCACACCCAACAACCAAAATTGTACACCGGGCAGCTAGAGCAGGGCACTTCCGGTGATGACGACCTTGATTTTGGGGATTGGCCGGCCTATTCGAAGAAGAGGGGTGGAGGAGAAAGCTTCAACATATGGGAGGATGAGTTATTGCGCGATGCGATGGTTTACCACTAGCCTTTATCTAATCCGTGAAACGGAGCAAAAGAGCGCAACATTTTGGCCCAATATTCATTCTTGGTTCCACGAGCACAAAAAATTCGAGACTTACTGCAATGAACTCATCTGCGATCGTGGGACAAAGTCGCTCAACCATCGATGGTACACCATCCAAGAGGTTGTGAGCGGGTATTGGGGTCATTTAAAACAACTAATCGTTTGTTGGGAAGTGTTCACTAATCATCGAGCAGTAAGTTGTTATATGTGTTGGAAATTTGGTCGGATAAGTAACTTGTTGGCCGGATATGCTCTATGTGTTGGTCATTTGGCCGGATATGCAACTTGTTGACAATGTTTTTCTTTCTAGCCCTCCTGTGCGTGCAAGTTTTTCTTGAAGGTGGAGAAGAGGAATTTTATCCTCATGCATTGTTTATTGAAGTTGAATGGATAATCCAAGTGACAACTAACCATTGCCAACCCCATCAAGACCGTTGGTATCGACACCGAACACTAGTAGAAAAGAGGGCTTTGGTTCAGGCCGAGTCAGCCCATTAGTCCCGGTTCAGTCCAGAACCGGGACCCATGGGGGCATTGGTCCCGGTTCGTGAGGACAGGGGCCTGCCGGGCCTCGTGGGGGCATTGGTCCCGGTTCGTCTGGCCCTTTAGTCCCGGTTGGTGGGACGAACCGGGACTAATGGGCCTCACTTCTGGCCCACCACCATTGGTCCTGTTTGGTGGCTTGAAACGGGACCACATGCTTCCCTTTGGTCCTGGTTCATGCCACGAACCGGGACCAATGAGGTGCCTGTATATACCCCTCGCCCGCGAGGAGAGCACTCCAGTGCTCTGTTTTTCTCTGGCCGGCGAGGGGAGGGCTTTGTGGTGCTCTAGCTCACCTCCTATGCACATGAGGTGTTCGATGAAATGCCTGAGCCACACTAGTTAAGCTTCCTCCTCTCGAAGCTCGACCTCAAAGCTCCATTTTTCTCGAGATTTGTCTAGGTTTAGCGGCCCGTCACGTCCCATTCCCGTCTTCACTGCCGTCGATCGCCCGCGCCGATCTCGTCGCCGGCACCACCGTGGTGGGCCTCTTATTCTTATCTTCTTTCTGAAAGAAAAAAATTCTTACTTTAGATAGATACTTGTCTAATTTTCTTACTTTTATTATTGCTTGTTATTATATAGTGCGATGGTTTTGGTATCCGCCCCCGTCGGCCCTCGTCCTGGCTATGATTTGGATGTGGTATATATATTATCTTTTAATAACTATTTGGTTCATTTATTGTTTATGACAATTATGCCGACCAACATGACATAGATTTTATTTATGTAGGAGGTAGTTGAACAGGAAATTTCAACCGACCCTATTGTCGAGAGGTTAAATTTAGTTGAAGAAGAAAACAATTACTTGAAGGAAAAAATAAAAATAAATGAGGAGAAGATGATATTGGAGTTGCATGTTGCCAGAACAAAAAAAAGACACATCCATGACATTTTGGGCCAAACGAATTTTTTTCTGTCATACATATGACACTTCTGTGACGATAATTGTGACAAAACCCGGTATCATCATAGATGTGGTGGGCTCCTACTTCTATGACAAAAATTCATGACAGAAAATGGGCTTTTCATCCTGGCCGGGCCGGAGACACAGCTGCATGACATTCTTTGGGCCATCCATGACAGAAAAAACCGTGGTAGAAGCGAGGGCGAGGAAAATTTCGGGGAGTTCCCGATTACGGTGGGAGGTCAGGGGCCGAGCGATGCGCGTTTCTCTCGTACACATACGTTGGTGTGTGCGAGGCATTGGCTCTAACTGAACCCGAGCGAGGCGTTGGCCTCTAACTGAATCCGAGCGATTGCACTGCAGGCTACGCGTTACAGAACCCGAGCAATCAATCGATGGCTGTTAACTGAACCCGATCGAGCGATTCCTTCGCTACTGCTGCTAACTGAAGCCGATCGATGGGATGAACAGTGAGTGTTGTGGGGGGTTTGGATGAACAGTGAGCGGTGGCGTTGCCTCTAGATGAACAGGACCCCGTGTTGTGGTGGAGGGCTGGATGAACAGTAGACGGTGGAGGGGTGGTTGAACATGACCCCGTGGTGTGGAGGGCTGGATGAATAGTAGACGGTGGAGGGGTGCCCATGGAGGGGTGATTGAATAGGACCCCGTGGTGTGGATGGCTGGATGAACAGTACATGGTGGATGGGTGGTTGAACAGTAGCCGGTGGAGTAGTCCGTGGTGGAGGCTGGATGAACAGGAGCCCGTGGAGGCTGGAGGAGGTCGATGGTGGAGATGAACAATATTCCGTGGAGTCCCGTTTTGCGGTACGCCACAACCCTCCTGCCGGGGATATACCCCGCGGCGTAAACCGGCCAGAAGTTAACCCGGCCAGGACTTGGCGGTTTATCTGAAGACCCCGCTGACACTTGGCGAGTTACTGGCGACCCGCTATGACCTGGCGGTTTACAAGCAACCCACCTGGTCATTATGACTCACTGGTGATCCGGCGTGCGGGATCGACGGATGACAAGGCCCAGAAGGCCGGTTCACGTTTAATGGTGGGCCGGTTTAAGAGGAAAGGCATGAGGAACGTTTATCTTACAAGGAGTTAAGACCTGGACTTGTATCCGATTTGTATTAGAGATAGACTAGTCCTAATCCTAATAGGACTCTACATGTAACCCGTACCTCCAACATATATAAGGAGGGGCAGGGCTCCCCAAAAGGGGGAAGAGGGACAAGATTCACAAGATTGACAAGTTCCACAAGTTGGACAAGTTAGGTTTAGACAATAGCTCTCGAGATAGAGCACTCTTGTAACCGTGATCATCATCATAAATATCAATGAAACAGGATGTAGGCTTTTACCTCCATCGAGAGGGGCCGAACCTGGGAAAAACATCACGTCTCTCGTCCCGCTCAACCCCTCTCAAGCTACCACATAGCTGCGTTGGCCTCGCGACTAAGTCCTGACACTAAGGACATCTGCCGTGACAATTCCACGACAGTTGGCGCTCACCGTGGGGCCTGCGCATGGTGGTGTTGAGTTCTTAGAGGGATTTCATCTAGGGATCAACGGGCTCGCAATTTTTTCAGTTGAGGAAGATCCGGCAGGTTCATTGTTTGGTGGTCGAGAGCATGATTAACTTTGGAGCTGGCAGTACAAGGTTTGAGATCAAAAGAAGCTAGGGTTCCATGCGTGTTGCCGCACGCGGCCTGTTTGTCCACCCGGTTGAGGAGGGATGATTTCCATCAAAACAATCAGTATTACAATTCGGCGAGACCGAGCCCGACTCCGTTATTTAATCGCCATTTTGCCACAAGAGCTGGTGCGTGTGAAATTTGGATCCACAATAGTCGACATAGGTGGATTCACTTCAAATCTCGAGGCTACTGCCTTGCTGCTGTTACCGTGCACTACATCCAAATATTAAATCAGAACCAGTACTAGGTACCGGTGGTCGGTTTAGTACTCACGAGGAGGCATTCAAAAAATTGGATATACCAGTTAATTGGGAACAAACCTGTCCTGCTGAGCCGCCCGGCCGCTCCTCCTTCTGCTATGCCGCTCCGCCTTGCTGCTGTTGAACTGCCCTGACCGAGGGCTACCCGTGAACCGTGGCCTGGACTCGTCTTGGGTCTCTTCTTCTGCCGTAAGCTGCAGTGTCAAATCGCCGTTCCAGATGAGCCGCCTCCAAGCGCATCGGTTTACCACCAGCACTTGCGCCCTTGTCTTGTTCTGCCGTATGACGTAGCCGTCGTAAGTCGCCGCCCTTACTTCGCCTTGACCCGCCGTGGTCGATCCGTTGTTGCTCCGTCTGAGTCATACCGACCCTGAGCCGCTACTGAAAACCGCCGCGGCCGTAACAATCAGGTGCTATTTTTCTAAAACTCTTTTTTGGTATAATTACATAATGTAAAAAGATTTTCTCGATGTATGCTATTGTATACACAGGTCAATTACCTCATGATTAAAGTATGATCCAGTCCCCGCGTGCTGTCATTGGAGGTCGCGTCTATATCCACACTATATCAAATGGCTTATTAGATGTGCGCAAATCGCCGCCTCAACGGTCCGGTCTACATCAACTCACCGGGCCGCGCCTGTAGCCGGTTCATTCAACCATACCCGCGCCGGTTCAACCGTCTGCGTGGCTTACGATGCCACGGCCGACTCACGCGTCCGCTCTGTCATTTAAATATCACGGTTGACTCTGATATGTATATCAACAAATCAGAGCCGCCCCTGCGGTCTTGAGCCGCCGGGGGCATGTTCAGCCGCCTCGGTCGCGATAAACGGATCATCCGTCGTCCAAACAAATCAGGTGACATCTATCTAAGTCTATTTTTGACATATATTGTTTTTGTAAAAAGAACAATTATGTTGGTTTTGCATATTTTTATATGCAGGACAATTATTCGCCACAACATTGGTGTTACACCATGCATATGGAGTGCGCACTGGCGTCATTATATACTGGCTTTTGACCATTCCACACTGCTCAACGGACACGCGCAAACCGCCTGTGGTCCGGTTTACGTCAACACACGGCCAGTTCTCCATCTACGCCGGCTTACAATGCCCGCAGGCGACTCTCCGTCCGCGCCGTTTTACAACTCCTGTGGCCGACTCTCCCGTCTGCGCCGGCTTACTACGCCGCGGCCGACTCATCTGGCTGTGCCGTCTCTAAAGCTGCGGTCGTCTTTGTCGTCCGTCTCTCGCGGCCTGGTCTACATCAACATACCGGGCCGCACCTGTCTGCACTGATGGTTCAATGGACATGCACACAAATCGCTGCCACTATAGTTTGGTCAACTTCAAATAGCCAGTTGGAATGAACCATTGGCCAAGTTGCTGACACGGCTTATACGGGATCATTTATAACCCGCCGCAGTCACCTCAACCTTCTGTGGATTCATATCACGTTATCAACACCAATGATATACAAGTTATGCCGGTTTATATCACGGTCAAATCTGGAGAATCTCAAGCCAACTCCTCGAGTCACCTTGAGACTTGGGGGCTACAATGATATGATTCAGCAAATCTTGCCAGTTTTAGCAAATTTAAGAACCCCAGGACGATGGAGGGAAGGATAACCCGGTCCCGGAGGCTATTGTTATATTGATGAAAGTTTAAAGGCCGTCAGAAAATTTCCGGCTTAGAAAGTATATGACAGTTATAAAATCCCGGCTCGATGAAGAAGTTCCAGGTTATCAGAAATGACTCCGGTTTAGAATCCGGCTCAAGAGACATCTTTCTCCCACAAAGCTCTGAAGCGCTCAAATCCGGTTTAACAATGTCCGGTTCAAAAAGGAATTAACTTCTCGCAAGTTCGAGTTTACAGGCCGTCAGAAAATTTCCGGCTGAAAATGAATATTCCGGTTTAAAATCTGGTTCAAGGGAAAGATATCTCCCACAAAGCTTTGAAGCTCTCAATATCCGGTTCAAGATCCCGGTTCAAGAAGAATTTATCTCTTGCAAAAAGTTAAAAAGTGCCGAAGAGGACCTGCTGCCACGATGCGCGGTTCGAACATGGGTATCCCGCCTTACTGGCCTGACATATTATTGATCACATGGGGGCTTCTTCTTCATAAAGAGGGGTCTCTGTTCTTTTACATCATGTGTGGTTACACGGAGTTGTTCTAAAGCGGCCTCCGGTTTACCCCTTGAAGTTAGCTTTTTAAAAGCATCATGTTATATCACTTGGGGGTTTGGTCGTGTCCGAACCAATACAATACCTCTTGATAGGCGAGAGTCACCAGATCACTTGGGGACTTGGTCACGTCTGAACCAGTCATGCCTCTTGATCGGCCTAAGGCCACAGAATCACTTGGGGGCTTGGTCGAACCTGAACCATTACCATGCCACTTGATCGGCATAAATGCCACGGTTTCATTTGGGGACCTGGCTGACTAGAACCATAGTTACACCTATCGGGAGCTTGGTCGTGTCCGACCATGGTAACGCCATCTAATCAGCTCAAATAAGCCTCTTTTTGCAAATGGTTTTGTCATTGCCTTTGCTTCACATTTTTCTTTGAAAGATATTTCTTTCTTTTAATTGCGTTTTTTAAACCGACAAATTCTTAAACCGGTTCAAACTGTCAATTACAAATTGACAGAACACGGTCAAATCTTAATCCGGAGACTATCTGCCCGGTTTGATTTTCTGTTACCATCCTATTATGGAGTAAACCGGTGTTTATCAACCCGGCTCGACTTTCAACTTCAAGTTGTCAGTACACGATCAAATTATAATCCGGAGACTATCAGCCCGGTCCGGTTTGACTACGAGTCGCCAGTATTATATATGGTTAAACCGGTGTTTATCGCAACCCGGTATGGTTTTATCATAAACCGGCACAATATGAAAGGAGTTATCATTACTCAAGATTGGGGTTATCACTCTTACTACAAAAGTTGGTAAAACCAGCAATGTGATTCAGTGTCACAGGTATGATGTATTTCATATTTGATTATTCTTAAGTGCAGCCTCGGTTATAAACCCAGGTTATATGTCAGGCATTATGACCCGTTCGGCGGTAAACCGCTAGGACACTTTAAACTTGTTGTATGCAAAAACAGGTTGAATAAAGTATGACAATAAATTATCCGGTGTTTATTAAACCGGCCTGGCTTTCGACTATAAGTCGCCAGTATATATTTGGATTGCGCCATTGGAATCATGCGCTTATAAATCATTGGGTTATATTATTCAAATATCCAAACTTGGCTGAATTTCCATTATGATGTTGAATGAATAAGGTTTTCATACCATATTATGTTATCTTGAATAGCCAACATGGCTGGATTTTATTATGGTTATTAATAACAGGTATTATTGAGGTTTTCAAAGCGGCTTTAGCGCAATGGCTATTATATTGTCAATGGATATGGTTTATTTTACAATTGAAGGAATAGTCCCGAGTCGCTGCAGGCTCATGACCCGGCACTTGGGGGCTACATTATTCAACTGAAGATTATATCAAATATGCAAGTCTCATGTCGCTGCAAATATGCAAGTCTCATGTCGCTGCAAGCATGCACCATGACACTTGGGGGCTAATGCAAAGTCATTTTTTTCTCACCTTATTGAAGACCCGACTCATCACATTGTAACGAGCCGGCCCTTGGGGGCTACCAATTGCCTCTATCAACAATTTAAGGTACAAAGCTTTTTATCCATTACATTGAAGGGTCCACTTCTCAGTTGGTAAAGCACAAGTCTCTTAACCTTGTGGACGTGAATTCAAGCCCCATGATGGGGGTTACATCACATGATGTTATTTTCATTGAAGAATATATCAAAATCCCAGCTCAATATTATCTTACTGAGCCGGCCCTTGGGGGCTACACGTTGCTGTTCAAAGTTTACAAGATTATATTTACAAAGTCCCTGCTCATTATTGCATAATGACCCAACCCTTGGGGGCTACACTGGTAGAAGTTTTTATGAGTATCAAGCAATTACAAGTCCCAGGTTGCTGCAAGCATGACAACCCGGCACTTGGGGGCTACATATGTGGAATACTCAGTTCTGACTAGTGACTGGGATGAACAACATGGATTTCTTCAAAATTGGTAACATTTATATTGAAGCAAGTCTTAAGCCATCACTTTGTTCTGCTCAAGATTTGGGGGCTACAGGTATTATATTATTATCGAAGAAATATTTTCAAATTCTCTGTTTGAGCAAACCAGATTGACTCGGCGTCACCAATCATTATGACCCTGTGGCTGCAACCCGGCGTCATCAATAATCATGAACCGGCGTTGTGAACCGGCGTTGGCAGCAATCATAACCCGACGTCTATCAACGGTCATAATTCGGAATCATCAGTTTTTATAACCCGGTCATTTTGGTAATGTTAAACCGGCAAGTTTTACATCTTCAAACCGGTTGAATATCAGATAAGTATTTTCAGACCCATGTTTCTTAAACCGGCGCTTTGGGAGCTGAGTCAAATGAGTTATTCTTCACGATATTTCTCTATGACAAACCAAGGTCGGCAAATTGATTATGAAGCTGGTCTGTTGATCCGGATTTCTCAGAAGGAGGAAATAACAAGGACTTAAGGATGATCAGGTACCGGTTTATAAAAATTCTTAACCCGGAGCATAACCTGTCAAATTTGTTCTTGTGTTTATTTTGCAGCATAAGTTTACCATGAATAAATCCAAGCTAAACTTGGGGCTAATGTCGGGGATATACCCCGCGGCGTAAACTGGCCGGAAGTTAACCCGGCCAGGACTTGGCGGTTTATCTGAAGACCCCGCTGACACTTGGCGAATTACTGGCGACCCGCCCTGACCTGGCGGTTTACAAGCAACCCACCTGGTCATTATGACTCACTTGTGATTCGGCGTGTGGGATCGACGGATGACAAGGCCCAAGGCACAGAAGGCCGGTTCACGTTTAATGGTGGGCCGGTTTAAGAGGAAAGGCATGAGGAACGTTTATCTTACAAGGAGTTAAGACCTGGACTTGTATCTAGTTTGTATTAGAGATAGACTAGTCCTAATCCTAATAGGACTCTGCATGTAACCCGCCCCTCCAACATATATAAGGAGGGGCAGGGCTCCCCAAAAGGGGGAAGAGGGACAAGATTCATAAGATTGACAAGTTTCACAAGTTGGACAAGTTAGGTTTAGACAATAGCTCTCAGATAGAGCACTCTTGTAACCATGATCATCATCATCAATATCAATGAAGCAGGATGTAGGCTTTTACCTCCACCGAGAGGGGCCGAACCTGGGAAAAACATCGCGTCTCTCGTCCCGCTCAACCCCTCTCAAGCTACCACATAGATGCGTTGGCCTCGCGACTAAGTCCTGACACTAAGGACATCTACCGTGACAATTCCACGACACCTCCCGATGAACAGGACCCCCGTTTCGACCGTAGCGCTCCAACACAAGTCTGTTTCCTCCGTTTTGCGGTACGCCACACCCCTCCCGATCAACATGACCCCCGTTTCGACCGTAGGAGGTCCGTTTCCTCCGTTGTGCGGTACGCCAGACCCCTCCCGATGAACAGGATCCCGTTTCGAATGTGGCCGGTCAAACACAAGGACGTTTCCTCCATTCTGCGTTACGCCAGGCCTCGTTTCCATCGCCTGTTCCGTCCAAGCCCTCCCGATGAACACGATGCATTTCGTTGCCTCCCCACGAACACGACGCATTCCGTTGCCTCCCGATGAACACGACGACGATGCTGTTTCTCCGTTCCGACCCAGCCATGTACACGAGCACTGGCCGTACGTATGCGCGAGTAGGCGTTCGAGACCCCGCCCATATGTACACATACGTGGCCGTATTTTCTTTCTTGCACCCTGGCCGCTGTACGTACGTGTACATGCTACGTGCGCGCCTCTACTACGACACGTGCGCGCCTCTACATCGACCAGTATGTACGTACACGTTTGCAACCAGAATGACAACGCTACGTACGCTTCGACCAGGTGGGTCCCGACTGTCAGGTACTTCCTTGCCTACGAAGATGTAGCTGGTGGGTCCTAGCAGTCAGGGGGCGAATCATTTTGTTTTTTTGCCCGGACGCACTTCCTTGCATGCAAAGGTGTAGCTGGTGGGTCCCAGCAGTTGGGGGGC
Source organism: Triticum aestivum (assembly GCF_018294505.1). Taxonomy (NCBI): domain Eukaryota; kingdom Viridiplantae; phylum Streptophyta; class Magnoliopsida; order Poales; family Poaceae; genus Triticum; species Triticum aestivum. The sequence continues at coordinate 169,331,930 of NC_057812.1, forward strand.
TGGTGGGTCCCAGCAGTCAGGGGGGCGAATCGTTTTTTTCCAGACGCACTTCCTTGCGTGCGAAGATGTAGCTCGTGGGTCCCAGCAGTCATGGGGCGAATCATTTTTTTGCGAAATACGGTGGCCTGTCCGGTGGGTCCCCGCTGTCAGGTGGAGGGATAATTATTTTGCGCGTAATAAGAAGGCACTTCCTTGCGGCTGCCATGGACCCAGCTGTCAGCCTCTCCACGTATAGTACTCTTCCGATGGAAGTCGGTCGTTGACCACGTTGACCACGCCGCGCCGAGAGCACCAGGGCGGTGGTCTGGACGACGGCGAGGCCTAGGAAGGGGACGACGCGGAGCCGGGGAAGGCGCAGCAGTGGAAGCCCACGCGGAGAGGAGTACGAGGGTTCACTGGTTCGGCTGCGGTGTGAGGCTGCCGTCGCCGCAGAATAACAGGGGGTGTGGGTGAGTAGAGGAATGGCCTGGCCAGCGGTGGGAGTAGTACGGGGTGGTAAGGCCTCCGCGGCATCACAGCCGGCCACGGGAGGCAGGAGCACGTGACATGACCGGCGCTGCTTTGGGCGGCTGGAGCAAGAAGATCAGAGATTGAAGAAGCACTACGGCCATTGGATGAACATTGTACGATCACTGCAACTAGAATCGTTTATATTGACTAAGTTGACAAAGCCCTTGGTACGCATTAACTTAGTAGACCCACAGCTCGGATTTGGCAGATAACATATAGCCCATTTGCGATTTGTAAGAATGTACATCCCATTTTTTAATTCTAATGAAATTTATTATAACCCATTTACAGTTTGTTAAAAGTACAGCCCAACTTCTAGCTACGACAACGATTAATAATTTCAAACAACCGCTCAAAACAGAATTCAAAAAAAAATTCCCACATTTTGATAGGATCCAAAATATTTTTATCCGAAATTTCTAGTCAGGTTAAATATAATTTCAAAATAAAGTTTTATTACGTTAAAATCCAACGAAATATTGCACATGCAACAAGTAATGAAATTAAAATTTTTAAATTCCAAAAATAATATATTTTTCAAACTAATTACGTGTTTGGTGTATAGTAACTGTCCAGTTATTATAATTACATCCCATTTATTATTTCTTAAAGTCTGTTTTCTTGTTAAGCCTAATGCATACCTCTTAGGAAAGTTTGCAGCCCAGCGGGGCGGAGAATAACAAGTTGTCCCGGATATTGTGTACAACTGTTGGCCCAGTTGCATTGCTGATGTTGAAAAAAAGCTATTTTTTATACACACATTTAAATTTTTTAGTATAGATAAGGAACAGTTTCATACACACATTTAACAATTTTTAAATACATGATTAACACTTTTTAAAACATATTTTTTAGTCAATAGTGGGCCCACAGCGAGCGGAGGAGGTCATAATACACATATTTTTTAAATACATGATTAACACTTTTGCAAAAACAATTAGTCCACAGTGAGTCAATTAGCTCCAGTCGACCCACAGTGGGCCGACAGGACCCAATCAGCCCACAGTGGGCCGACAGGGGCCAGTCGACCAGCTGTAGGCCGACTGGAATCCAATCGGCCTGCTGTGGGCCGACTAGGCCCAGTCGGCCTGCAGCGGGCCGGCGGTGTATTATTTTTGAAAAAAAATTACCCAGCGTAATATTTATGAAAATTAATTAAAAAATGTATTATTTAAAAAAAATAGCGAAAAAAGGCCTGTGTAGTACAGTACAACCTAACATGGTTACTCAGCCTACATTCAGCGACGCCGGAAAGGCCCAAACAAGGCTTCTGTACAACTTTTTGAAGTCACTGAGCTCAATTAATAACTTAAGAAAAAAGTTAGATTACAGTGGAACCTAATTAAAAGCTGTCACGAGCAAATAAATAATTCAACGGGTCCCACTTGTGCGTGTGTGTGTGTGTGTGTGTGAGAGAGAGAGAGATAGAGAGAGACCCATCAGCCGATGCTCGTAAATACATCTTTCAACCATATGCATTGCTGATGCTCAGTAAAAACTTATATAGTTGACACAATCATATAGAACATCATAGCACACTGAACTTGCATACACAAATTTCACGCAGGCGGCACAATTAGGATGGAAGCAGTGGATCACTACGGGAAGAGCTATGTTGAAACCAACGAAGTCGTACATAACGGTTCATCGTCTTTATCAATGACGGGGAAATATCTTGAATGTTGTGCAAAGAAAATAGACATACAACACAATAAGTTCTCCTAGCACATTAAGTTGATGTACAACCCTTTCTAAAAAAAAGTTCAGGTAAAAATTAGAACATGTCATAATCAAATGTACTGGCATATTAGTGCTTCACACCCATAGCTAGGATTTAACTAGTATCTAACAAGATTCAGTTGCTACCTCAAATTAGAGCACATCCAGGCAGCCAGCCCTGCCTCTTCTCCCAAAGAAGCAGTGGCCTCCACTGCACGATGGAGTAGGCCCTGTGCCATCCATCGTTCCGAGCAACACGGGGAAAGTCTGATGTTGACTCCTGTAATGGACGTCATCGACAGGACTTCGATTGATGGATTGACCACTTCTTCGACATGCACGAACACTCGATACAGGTACATCGCTAACATGGTCCGCGGCGGCCTTGGTGGCGACGAATAGTACAACCCCGGTTCCTGCACCGGTATCTCAACACCAATCACCTTCTGTATGATGGACGACATCTTCATCCATGCCATAACCGTCAGAGCCCAGCTGTCTGGAGGAACAAACATACTTATGAGCTCACCTCCAAGGTCGTTGATAAGCTCGTTCATGGACTCGCTATTCCAAGCACGTCGAGGCATGCCGTGGAAGGTAAGCTTTGTTAAAAACTCAAGCTCAGAGGGCACCGAGCCCCATCCTAGGTTCCACCGATCAAAGCTCACCAGCGCGCCATCGCAGAACAAACGCCGGGAAGATTCGAACACACGACTGCAGTCGAAAGTTGTCTGGAACTTGACGAAGAAATCAACCGGTGGCGGACAGACTTCGACGAGCAAGTCACTTATTTGGATGCCGTGCGCAATGCCAAGAGCTTTGACAAGGTCATCCGGCGAGATGGGAGGCCGGTCACCGTTGATGGTTACCATCAGCACTTTGCCGGCAAACTGGTCGTCAAGCGCTGCCATGCCACTGTTGAGCAACAGCACGCAGCGGCCGAAGGCAGGACGGACCTCAGGATATCCGGCTCAGAGATCCACGTTGACCGGCGACATGATAGTGCGCTTGAGTACAGGGATTACAAGAGGGGGATTTGGGGGAACTGGAGTAGGAATCGAGATTCCAGAGGTGGGGGAGGGGCGGGAGACTGCGGATGAAAAGGTAGCATGAATTTTGAACATGCGCCAATATGCTCTCGGCGCGCAAGCGCGCGAAAACACCGGTGGCGCCCACATGTCGGCCTAAGAGTCCTTATTCAATCTTTTTGGAGAGCCCGGCCTTTTTTTCAGGATCTTTTGAGAGCCCGGCCTGAGAGTCATAATTGACCTACTTGGCATTGCGTTACTACTGGCCCATATTCAATGACACCTCACTGGCCCAAACAAGTCTACATCATCGAAAAGACACTGAGCTCAAATTATATAACTTGAAAAAAGGAGATATACTCTGAACACTGGAGAATGGTGATGCCCTCATTTAGCCCACCAGTAGTTCGAGACAATAAACAGTTCGAAATAACGATATATACAACATTGAAACACTGACTAGCGACTACTACTGACATAAACAGCAAGACATGATAGTTCATAAGAAGTCTTGCTACACCACCAAAACGCACCCATCTGCAGCGCTCAGACTCTCGTGATCTAGACAAGAATGACATTCTAAACAGAAGCAACTATTACATAGTAAGAGTGACATAGACAAGGATGACCAAATGACAAGGAATATGCATAACAAAAGAAAGAACTACCCATCCAGAACCAGCAGCAAAGACAACAAAGTCATTCGAAGAGATGATCCAACACCATCATGATTTGCAGCCCCGCTTCAGCGACCAGTGATCCGGAGACACCAGTACTCCACCCTTTCGATGCAACAGCCCAATTACCTATCAACCTGAAGGCTTGAACCACATCACTGCCCGTCGTAATTGAGACATCCAAGGATCAAAGTTAATCCGGATGCCTTTGTCATTCTCACCTTCTTTTGGCTGCAGGCTGTATCGTTGACAACCAGGGGAGTTTGCTCCTGAACTCCTAGGGCTCGCCGTGTAGACACAGTTTTCCATATCAAACAGAGCCTCTCTGCCATGAAGGTCCTTGCCAACGGTGATCTCCTGGTTAATCGGATAATTGAGTCCAAGAAACAGAGAGTGTGAACCAAGGCTGTTTACCCGCCTCCAACTAAAAAATCCTAAAGGCCCCAACAAGCTGGTATCTTGCTCATAGACGTAACGACCACTGTCCGGTTACTCATGTATTACACGATGCTTGTATACAGTGGGGTTTTTGCAATATAACTTTTCCGGCTCATGTGTCCGAATGATCATCAGTCTTTTGCCGTCGTCTGATCGGGCGAGGAACTATTGTGCTTCCCTGTTTTTGGCAAAGGTGGTGTGATTACAAAGGGTAGTAACTGTAGGGGCACTGCATTATATAAAAAGGACAGGCATTGTTAATGTAAGATCAACATTGTTCAGAGTATGAGTAGGATAATGCAAGAAACAACATTGATATGTCCCTGTTGGATCTGGGAGGAAAATACGGGGAAATGTATACTGGGTTCGAAAATATAGAAGTGCCATGCATGGTTATACTCATGTTATCTCGCAATCGATTCTTCACAGGAAACTACCATGTCATGCATGTTATGTAATCATGTTATGTCCTCACAAGCAAATTCTTCATGGTAACTAACAGACCATGCATTGTTATATACTTGTGTTCTGTGGGCAAAATTTTTGTGAGGATATTATTCTAGCCATTGATTGCTGAAGGGCGATATAGGTATGTACACATGATAAGCATTGCAGGATTTCACTACTTCCAAATATAGAGTTCTCCATATGCACATTTACTTCCCTAATGTATGGTTAGATGAAACCAACCGTGTGGTGCATGTTTCTACATCATGAAAATGAGGAAACTAACATGGCCATTGATACACACTCATATTTAGTAGTAGTATATAGATTACTGTAAAATAAGGATAATATCCATATATTCCTAACCGTTTGATTATCCAGGGTACAAATTGGATGTAATGACATGGTCACAATCGCATGAAATAACTCATTCCAAATATAGCTGATTTATGGCGTCTCTAATACATTGCCATAGTTCTACTCAAATTCTGCTCAAACAGAGATATGCCAATCATCACAAAAAGTTCAAACAGTGTCATGGCGTCATCATTAACATGAGAGGAAACAACTTACACGCGCCGTCCCAGCGATACGTGGTGCCATCTGCTTTGTCGATCGCGTAGATGATGCCATTGTGTTCAATAGCATCATAGAAGTGTGTATCAGCTTTGACGATGATCCACTGCGAGCCGAGTTGTCTCCAGCTAAAGAAGGCACCGGCGTAAAGATAGGCGAGTCCGCGGTCGAACAAGGCAATTAGCTTGAAGTCTGCGTAATTCGCATGTCGTGTGGGCACTTGGCAGATTACAATCTTCTGCAAAACAAGGTCCGTCCAACTGACGTAGTAATCTAGATGACTTGGACCGCGATGGTAATACTCTATATAATCCAACGGAGGAAGGATAATCTCATGGGAGGTCTGGAAGTTCACGAGCACCAACTTTTTACCGTCTTCTCTGAAGGCAGCCATCCAGTGGGAGTTCATGCCGACCCAGTACATACCTGCCAAGAAGTTTCGGGCGATGGTGATTGGATCGATGTTGAGGGAAATGATGTACGGCGACCCACTACATACCTGCAAAGAAGTTTCGGCTAATGGAGATCGGATTTAAGTCGAGGGGCATCATGCACGCCTCCGTATCATGGTGAGCCAATCTCGCAAGACCAGATAGCAGTAAGCAGGGTGTCTTGAAAAGCTTAGGCCTTGCTTCGACGATGGCCGTGTGCATGTCCCTCGAGCATGCAGCCAGCCGCAGGGCGCTCAACATATCCATACACGAACAACAGAGGTCGAGGATGTCACTGGGGAGATTGCTCCAATCGCGGCTCGTATGGATGCTGCGCGGTTCGCGTTCGGCCATGGTGGAGTTTGGAAGGGGGCTTGATTTATGGGGGAGAAGGATGTCGGTGCTGGAGCGGCTAGCGAGGGAATAGTGGTAAAGGGGGTGGCGAGTGAGGCAGCAATACACGGGGGCACAGTGAGATGGAGATGGAGAAGGAGATGGAGATGGAGTGGTGCTATGGGAGTGGAGAGGGAGACGAGGCGAAGCGCCAATGTGCTGTACAGCGGCGGTGATAGACTGCACTGTGCACAGGGTGAGGCTGACTTTGGTAACCCGAACACGCCGCCTGGACTAGTGTCAGGCGCAGGGTGTTGTCACTTCACTGTGAGGACCGGATGAATAGTATTTTGACCATCAAGTGTACCACAGTTGTACTACTACTACTACTACTACTACTACTACTACTACTACTACTAGTACTAGTAGTAGTAGTAGGTACATGAGTACTCCAGTATTGTATAGCGTAAATAGGTCTCCTGTGCTAGCATGCCCGTTCACTTCATCGTTCAGGTATCATCCATATTGCGAGAAGAACCAAATTCTCGTGCATGCTCAATCAATGCTCTGCCACGATGCATGCAGTGGTCATTCTGGTGCATCAAGGATGGCATGCAGATCATTCCACGCTTGAGAAGAGGAAAAATGGAAAGGTAGAACGCGGCAGCAGAGGAAGAGAACGCTGGCTAACGAGGCTGGGAGGGGATCGAGCACGAAGTTAATGCTCCACGCCTAAAGGTTTTGGGAAAACCTGATTTTCATAAGGTGACTTATACTCACCTAAACGGAGGGAGTATTCCTTAACCAGAGAATGTTGTGTCTCCCACTCACGCGCTCCAAAAAAACTATGACACATTTTTTATCTGTTTGCATAGGTCCCACCTATCAGGAAGGATGGGCACGTACACGAACAGGTACGCCTCATCAGTCTACCCGCATAGCCTTTTCGTTTAGCCTACCCGCATAGCCTTTTCATTTAGTCTACCTAGCCGTCTAATCAACTGCCTGCACGCCACTTCTCCCATTTACTTCTCCATCGAGAACCGATTCTCCACGGCTTCTTCACCTCCCCTTCGTCTTCATTTGCATCCAAACCCCACTGCGTTCACATTGTTTTAACCTCTTTAAATAATCATCTACTACTTCATTTAGGCTAGCCATCTAATCCTAATTATCCAAACCATAGCCCTCCGTTTCAGCGGTTCCAAATGGCGATAGAGATCGAGATGCAGGTTTTTAGCGTCCAACATGTCCTCGTCGAAGGCTCGATGCGCATAGTTGCCACCGTCACCGTCCACCCAAGGGTTGTTCGGTAGTGGATCAACAATGTATCCAACTCCCTCAAAAAGGTAGAGACGAGGGTCATCGGTCTCGACGCAGAGTACATGGAGCGTGCCCCTGGGAAGATCCAGCGCGCCGCCGTCCTTCAGCTGTGCCTCGAAGATGAAGTTTTGGTGTACCACATCATACACTCTCCCTCCATACTAGGTGAGCTTCATGATTTCTTTTCTAGGGAGGACGTATACTTCTGTGGGGCAACCATGAAGGGGACAAACAGAAGCTGGAGCCGTACAACCTTGATTTGAATAGCATCACTGACCTACAAACCAGAATCAAAATTCCTGTAGAAGTTTGTGATAAACATACACCATCCCTATCCGACGTAGCAAATTTTGTGCTCGGTACAAATCTTCAGAAGGGTGACGAGATGGTGGCATTAAGGTCGTCTGGATGGGAGAATTATCCCTTGACGTACGAGCGGATAAAATATGCTGCCCTCGATGCCCGTGTGAGTTTCGAGATAGCTGCAAGGTCCAAAGAGCTTGTTTCCAAGCCGTCTCCCACAAAGAATGAGCACAAGAAGAAGAAGAAGAAGAAGAAGAAGAAGAAGAAGAAGAAGAAGAAGAAGAAGAAGAAGAAGAAGAAGAAGAAGAAGAAGAAGAAGAAGAAGAAGAAGAAAAGGCCGCACCAGCAGGAGGGCATTATGGATGGATGAACTATTTCCTCTCTTGTAAAAAAAATTATTCCCTCTCGGTGTATATTGAGATAGATGGACTATTTCGATGGTGTGCATGTCTTTGGAACAGAGTAGTAGTGTGGGTCCGCTTGACTATAAGGAACTATTTATCCGCATATATAGCTTTCTCTGCTACTCCTTCCAGTGATCGGTATGCAGTGCATGTGTCCGTAGACATGACAGCTTGTCCATGAAAGTTCAACTACGGCGACCATCACGTTTCATCTCGCTATTCCCACGACTCCTCTCCAACCCACGGCCCCACGCTCCCCGACGTGCGCCTCACCCCTCTCGGCCGCACCGCCCCTCTGCCCTTGTGTACATGACATGTGGGCCACCTAAAATGCGGTGAGCATCAAGTTTCTACCACAGCCACCCGCGATTCCCACGACGCCGCTCGAACCCATGAAACCACATGTCCCCCGACCTGCGGCTCACCCCTCTTGGCCCCACTGCCCCTTTGCCTATGGGAGCATTACATGTGGACCAGTCACCTATCGGGTCCACATGTTATTGACTCAAAGGTAGGTGTAGTAAGGTGCTGAAGCTTAGTCCCGACGGCCCTGAGAGGGAAATGTAACTCCTGCGCCAGGGCTTGTGGTGCTCCCGCAGCATGAACTCGTGCCAAACTCGAGATTTGTTTCTTTAATATACATGTACGCAACAATTTAATGGACATTGTAATCTCAACATGTTATGGGTTGCTCTAAATTTGAATTTGAAACTTATAAAACGAAAAGATTCAAAACAAATAAACTGGGAGAGAGGGAGTATATCGTAGGATGCGTCCCATACAAAATAAGTCCCCTGGTTTGTCACCGCGAAGATGCGGTTAGAAAGGAGCATAGCGTCTTCCTACTCATACAGCAACAAATCGGCCACAGACAACATGGTCCGCCTTTGACCGCCATGTGCAAGGTTCATGCTATCTTATTCAATCTCACCGTGGTTCCATCGTACCAATTCATGCGGTGGCCCGTTGCATGGCCGATCCCAATGTTGGACAAAGGTTCCATGGGAACGGTTTCACCGTTGTAAATGTTGTGCAAATTGATGTTGGTACCCTCCCACACATATGCAAGCCAATCTCCACTCGCACCGAAACCTGTGAAACAGTGGGCAGGGGGAGAATTAGGAAATGGACACGGAAGTAGTCTTTAGAATGCATTTACTACATGATCAGACTCATCTTACCTGATCATCGGAGGAAATCCGAGTGCCCCTCAATGTCGGCATCTCAAGGGGCGTCAAGATGCATTTGTATGAGTAGTTTATCTTGTGAGAGAAAAGGATGAACGAGGGAAGGCCTCTAGAGATAGAGATGGACACTACTACTACCAATGTGCTGGCCCGTGCGTTGCAATGGATCCAAAGTAGTAGAATAATACTTGTTCACGTGCTTGAAATATAAACACTCTAGTTTTTATACACATGTGTCAGCAGAAATGACAGCTTGTCCATGGAAGTTGAACCACGGCGACCATCAGGTTTCTTGTTTCTACCACTGCCACACCCACACGCGATTCCCAGGACGCTGCTCCAACCCACGCATGACGTCCCCCGACATGGACATGGATCCTCTGACGTGGCTATCACTGCCTTACCCTGCCTTTTCTTCGCTGACAGGTGGGACCCACGCTTATGGGTCCCACATGTCAGTGACAGAATGGTAGGATTGTTCACGTCAGGGGATCCTCATCCCCCCGACGTGCCCCTCATCCCTCTCGGCCACACCGCTCCTCTGCCTTTGTGTGCATGACATGCAGGCCAGCTGAACTACGGCGACCATCAACTTTCTACCACAGACACACCCGATTGGATGCGGTTTGCCTACTCTGCTGCTGTGCTCCGATCCGTACTCCCGCACCATCGAATTTCCATCCAACGGCTGTGACACATTTCATCCCGGGCATCAATCCTCAGCTAGAGTACTTATGTACTATAGGTAGTACCCGCCGGTGTGGCCATCTACGCCTCGTAACGCCCCGACGCCCAGCTGTGGCACCCTCGCCATGGCCATGCCACCACCGGCCGGTTCATCTCGAACGAGTGAGTCGCGAACCACGCCACCACCATGAGAATGACATGTGGGCCAGCCACATTTAAGGTCTGCATGTCATTGACTCATAGGCCTGGCACTAAGCCACTGAAGTTCGGTCCCATGGGCCCCGAGAGGGAAATGTAACTCCTGCGGCAGGCCTTGTGGTGCTCCCACAGTACGAGCTCATGCCAAAACTGGAATTTGTTTCTTACTACTACTCCTACCAGCTAGTACTAGTAAGGTACACGTGCATTGCACGCATGAGATTCTGGTGGTTTGTGCATTATGCTTCTACATGTGGAGCTTTCTGGATTCTGACATGTGGCAAAATCTCGTGGAGTGTAAGGTTAGGCAAGTTTGATTAACTTAGGTGAGTGTTTGGTTCAAGCCACACCTTAGGCAAGCTACACTAAGGCCCCACATGACATACACACAATCTAAGATGACTTATTCACCTAGACGGAGGGAGTAGTGTTTCTAGCAAGATGCCCGCGCGTTGCACGAAGTTGATGGAAAAGGTAAGCACAACTTATAAATTGACGGATGGAGTACTAGTTACAGTGATGCATATAATTAAGCAAAGGGATCGCACATGTCGGTATTGACTGGAACGAGAATGCAACAGCACAATAAGAATTAAGGCCACGATGATGCGATCGCAGTGGTGGTTACAGAAGGCAAGAAGAAAGATGGATCCACGAATGTACGACCTCCTCCTCCTCAACTTAGTGCGCCGGGCCACCGACCGACGGCTAAGGAGCGGCGGCTTTTGTGGCGAGGTCGAGGTGCTTCTTAGCAAAGGCATCCAAGGCTTCCAGCCGGTTGAGGAAGGCCAACATCGTAGCGTCCTCACTGGCCTTGTGTATACCTATGTACACGATTTGCTCGTACACGTGGATGTGCAGGTCGACGAATTCTTGCAGGGCGAGGCGCCTCGCGGCGAGCGTGACCTCCAGGTGGACATCCTTCGTGGCGTCGGCGGGCAGTCGCAGGGCCACCAGTGCTTGAAAGAGGTTCCGGTCATGGAGGCCGATTACGGTGGTAGGCAATGAGGAGCCCGGGCGCGCAGGCTGGAGGAGTACGGTGATGTCGTCCGCGAGCTTCTTGATGATGGTGAACTTGTTGCTGGTGTCAACGATCATCTGGTCCAACTGAGAGTCGTAGTTGGCGTTGACGGCGGCCATCCACCAGCTGGTCTCCAACACGTCTGGAGACGATCCTCGGCGCCATGCCTGGCGCAGCCGCTGGCCGCTCATGCGCATCGCCGCCATGGGTCTGGAGTGAGATCTTTTGCGCTTAGTGTAGGTGCTTAGGAAAATTCTTAGGTGCGTACGATGTGGTAGATGCATTGGAATGGAGGGGCACTTTTATATAAGGGCAATGAGGGCAAACTGCGTTGCATTCACATCGTGCAGCCTCTTTTCCTGGACCTCCTCCCATTACTTCCCTCATGCATTAATTAAAGGAGGATGCATTTGCCGTTCAACATATCGGGAACCGCTACTCCCTCCCTCGTCTGCATTAAAGCCGTATCAGGAACTACGCCGCCCGCTGTCAAATCGAATACTCCCTCCGTCTAGGTGAGTATTAAGTCATCTTACGAAAACCACTTGTTTCTTCACATTATATACGTCCAATATATATGGCCAACATCATATAGCCAACAGTTTAGTTGTCAAAGAATTTCAGGGTGCTTAGTTTTGTGAAAGAATTCCAGGGTGCTTAGTTTTATTTGATGGGTGGGTTGTGCACCTATGCTAGACACCATTATTGTGACAAGCCTTTTTAATAGTAGTACTGTACAAAAGTGGAGTATATACATTTTTAAAAGGCTAAAGGGCGGGGCAGTCTAGCTCGGTCGATTTCACGAGAGGCGAGGGCCTTTGTGATTTGCCAGCTCATTACTACTGTCAAATCGAATAGTACTGCGCTGCCCGCTGCACGCCCGGGGCCTCCATTAAACCCGCATGCAAACCGAGAATCCTACTCCGGCCACACGTCCGTTCATGAGCGGGCCGGGATTAAACGCAATACCGGCCGAGCTCCTCCCGTCCGCCCTCAGTTTAAACGAGGCTAGACGCCGGCCAAGCTCCTACCGTCCGCCCTCTATTTACACGAGGCCAGACAGACAGCGGGCAAGAATCGCACCCCTCCGCCACTTTCCCATCTCCTCGTTCACCATTTTCTCCACTCTTCCGATGGCTTCCGATGAGCCGTTCACCGGCATATTACCCGGCTGGGTGGCCCGCCGATCCCTCCGGATACGAGCGAGGCCGCTCGGTGCTTCACCAACCTCGCTTGGCCCGACGGGGCCAGTTGCCGCCCCAAGCAGGCACGTGGTTCAGCAACTCGCCGCTCCAGTTCAGCTCGATGAGGAGTGGCGAGTTGCTCCATGCCGGCACGGCGGCGAGCACGCCGGTACGGGCGCCGTTGCTGCCGCGTTGTACCGCGCCACCAGTGTCTGCGGTGGCCGCGCCTCCCGTGTCTGTGGGCACGCCTCCCGTGCCTGCAGCAGCGCCATGTAGGCAGAGACAGAAGCCGGGTGTGTGGAGAGCGACGAGAAGGTGGCCAGATTCTCCGTGTCTGCCGCCATCATCGAGGAGAAGTAGAACACAGGAGGCCACCACCACTTGGGACCCATGAAGGCCACAGCCAAGGCGACGACCGTGGATTCAGGTGGTTTCTTTGCTGCTTTGTCTCTTCCGAGGACCTTCGTCTACCCCGCAAGTGTCCGATGGACATGAGGAAGACAAAGGGATCCGCGGGCGGCCATTTAGAACTAAAATAAGTCTAGATACATCCATTTCTAGGACACGTATTTCCGGATGGAGGGAGTATTAATTATACAAGAGAGCCAGATTGGCACCTCTTAGTTCATGTAAATGTAATGAAATCCATCATGTTTATAAGAAGATCCGCCTTTTTTATACGAAATCCTTCATGCTTATATGAAATTAGTCCGTGTTTGCACGAATTTCATCTGGTTGATTAGAGTTGTAAAAATGTATGCCGCTGGCGTTTGATGTCATCCTCCACTTAAGGAAGCGGGAGGAAATTTGCCGGCTGCCGTTGGAGATGCTCTTTATGTTGGTGACGTCCAATCCATTTGAGTTAATTGCATGTATGATTGTCCCTCTATAAAAAGTTAATTGCATGTATAGTGTACACGTGACTTGCAGGGTGGCTACAGCTTCGTACAGAAAGTTAAAAAGAAATAAGTCCATCCTTAATCTTGTATTCTAAGTACTCTGTGGGTTCCACTGTCAGTACAGTAGCGAAAGAAGTATATATTAAATAAGTAGAGTAATATATAATATAAAAATATAAAGTTAAAAGACAGAATTCGAACTCATGTCATCGCGTTGCGAGCATCCGGCGTTAACCAGCCCAGCACATTTTTGTTGTAGACCATGCTGGAGATATATCTCCATGTCTACTCTTATATATACTCCATTCGTTCCTAAATATTTGTCTTTTTCAGATTTCAAATGGACTACCACATACGGATGTGTATGTAGACATATTTTAGAGTGTAGATTCACTCATTTTGCTCCGTATGTCTTTTCAGGAAGGGGTCAGATTTGTCCTTGATTTATTTATGAGGTATCCAGATGGCACTGCACCGCCAAGAAAAGAGGGTAACATCAAAATTATGGACTACTTTTTTGAGTATGTTGGTAAGGTCCGGTCATAGTCACTTGTTGAAATCTCTAAAAAGACAAATACTCCCTCCGTCCGGAAATACTTGTCATCAAAATGGATAAAAGGAAATGTATCTAGACGTATTTTAGTTTTAGATACATCTCTTTTTATCCATTTTGATGACTAGTATTTTCGGACGGAGGGAGTAGAAAAAGAGTTGGTGATGATGGTGTGCGTGCCATCCTGCAATATAGGCCGTCGGATTTATATCTAACGGATAGGAAAGAAACTATGGCAATTTTGCAAAAATATACCCACACGTCTCTCCACGTTCGCAAATAAGGCCTTCCCTCGTTCAACCTTTTCTCTCACAAGATAAACTACTCATACAAATGCATCTTGATGTTCCGTGCAACGCACGGGCAGCTAGCTAATTTCTTTTAAAATAGTTGCTGCGATAATTGGGTTGAAGTGATATATTTTATGTCTGCCCCGAATGATTTCAGATTCACTAGTAGTAACAAAGAAAAGGTTGCCTTGTTAATTAACAGAAAACAGGGTGAAAACTATCACATGAGGCCGGTAAAAACAAGGCACACTGGGTTCAGCGTCATCGTCACTACAGCTGTGCGCGCGAGAAGTCTACATATCGAGGGGGCTACCGAGCGAGGCACCGAGACACAATGTTTGAGAGAGAAACCAATTGACAGATTATGATCAGATCGAGTTGTCACCCTTCTGCTGTCATTGTTGGGGGGGGGTAGGGAGAGAAAGACGTATTGAGAGTGTGCGCGGTAGGCACAGAGGCACAACTAGCGAGTGTGTGTGTGTGTGTGTTTGAAAGAGGAGTAGATAGATTATTATCAAGATCGATGTGCCACCCTACTCCTTCGGTGCCGGGTAGTGTGTGTGTGTATGTTTGAGAGAGAAGCCAGTCGATAGATTAGTATCAAAATCGAGGTGTCACCCTACTCCTTCGGTGTTGGGAAGTGTGGGTGTGTGGGGGGGGGCAGTGACACTCACATATCTCTACTCTTATAAAAAACAGAGTTGGTGATGATGGTGTTCCTGCCATCCTGCAATATAGGCCATCCGATTTATATCCGACGGACAGGAAGGAAACTATGGCAATTTTGCAAAAAGATACCCACACCCCTCTCCGCATTTGCAAATAAGGCATTCCCTCGTTCATCCTTTTCTCCCACAAGATAAACTTCTCATACAAATGCATCTTGATGTTCCGTGCAACGCATGGGCATCTTGCTAGTAGGGAGAAGGAGTTTGTGTGACACATATCTAGCTATATTAAGGGATAGGTAGATAGCATATGTGTGAGAGACATTAGTGGCTGTGGGTGGGCGGAATTAAAGGGGTGGGCGTGTTAGACATAGAGAGCGTGTGTGTTTCTGTGTGAGAGACTTGTAGGACGGGGTAGAAAGACGAATTTAACCCTGACGGAGGGAGAGAAATACACGAAGTGCGCGTGTGTGATTCCGATGCCCACAGGGAAATGAGATATGTATGCGTGTGAGAGAGATTGCACAATTCATTCACGTATCACTATCTAGCGATCGTGGACGTGCATCGCTTGAACATAAGTCAATATCTACTTCGTATCGTGGCCAAAGGTACAATATCGATTCAACGCTATAAAGATTGGACACTCACATATCACATTTTTTCTATTTAAATAAGCCTTTTTAGTTGTGCATGCCAAAGTTACAGTGATGTTTCTTCAAACAACCAATGTAGCTATCATGAACATGCACCATTGTTACTCTTGCATTCAAATTCATTAGTCTTGGATGATTTAAGTTTCTATTTTGAAGTAATATATGTAATATTCATATATGAATTCAACGGGTACGCAATTTATGAAATGGAGGCTATGTAATCATATGAGGTAACACTTTTAAGTAGCTGACTACAATATCCATTTCTTTTTGTGCGCCTCTACACTAACACGTCAATGCATTATGTTTAAAGTAAATAACCAATGGCACTAAATTATCTATTTACACGAGAAATACATAGGCTGAGCGTTTGATCCCTTTTTTGTGAACGCGCCACTACACCCGTACGATTGGCCGCGCCCGTGTGAACGTCCAAGTTATCGGCGCATCATCCCGAGTTATTGTCTTTTTTCTGGGGTGGACTTCACACCAGTTATTAACTGCTGACGCGTGCCCCGTGTACACAGTCTAGCATGACCTTCCCGCTAGCACGGTCCAAAATTAGTTGAAACTGGATACGAACGATCCCGCGGGCGGCAAAATCTCCCGCCTCCTTCTAAAATTTCCGCCACCTTAGTCTTTAGCATGCGAAATCCCCCTTTTGTCCTTGGTGCACGGAGACCAACAGTTACAATACCGCCCTCATCTACATGATAGGTCGGGGCTGCTTTGGTAACTTCCGGTTCCCCCACTACACGGCACCCCCATTTCCTCTCCCCCTCCCGCAAAAACGACTAACTCCACAGCACCAGAGCATCTTACATCACGCCGTCCGTACTTCATCGCCCTTTCTCCCCTCCCCTCTCGAAACCCTAGACTGCTCATCCACCGGCGTACCATAGCCCATTCACTGCCAGCGGCGTCCACCTCGCCGGATCTGCTTCTGCGGCCGCATCTACCCCTCCCACCTCCCCTAGAAACAAGTAGACTGCTCATCCACCACTGTACCACAGCCCATTCAGTGCCGGCCTTGTCCACGGCGCCGGATCTGCTTCGCCGGTACTCTCGTCAACCGCCGCGCATCTGCAGCGGCTCATTCGTACTCCCCACCGGAGACGCTTCGTCCACACCCCCCGGAGCCGCCCCACCGACGCCCCCGTCGACGGCCTCTGATCCTCTTCGCCGACACCTTCCTCAACCCTACCGGAGCCGCTTCGCCGACACCTTCCTCAACCCTACCGGAGTAGCTTCGCCTATACCATTCTCAACCCTACCGGGGCCGCTTTGCCAACTCACAAGTCCACGGCCTCAGATCCGCTTCCTCGCACCCTCATCCAACCTACCGGAGCAGCTTCTGACGCCCCATCCACGGCCGCAGATCCGCATCGTCGACACCACCCTTAACCCAACCACCGGAGCAGCTTCTGACGCCCCGTCCACGGCCGCAGATCCGCATCGTCGACACCATCCTTAACCCAACCACCGGAGCAGCTTCACCTACGCCCTCGTCCACGGCCATAGATCCGCTTCGCCCACACCGTAGTCCACCCTACCGGAGCCGCTCCACAAACACCCTACTCGACGGTTCTAGATCTCCTTACCGGACCCCGACAGCCAGCGCAGCGTCATCACCCTCGACGTTTCTAACCTGATTCCCACAGTCTGGAGAGATGCCAAGCACCCGCCACGGCCTAGGTACTTGTCACCTTTAAACCCGTCCAGCATCACCTGCCCGATGTACTTCAAATATACTAACCGGTCGCTGTTACCTGTTATGCAGCTGGCAAAAACTACAAGGACGATGTTTCTTCTGGATCTAACAGCTTGGCCAACCAAGATCCTGGACTGAGGCATTGCTATGATCTTGTAAGCGCGTCTCTCTCTCTTGTATTGTTCTGTGCCTGCCAGCGTGCTTTGCTAGGATTTTCGACCAGTAATCCCTTTGTGCAGACAATGATTTCTACTACTGGCTGCTAAATTAGATATGTAGATGTCATACATGATACTACCTCGTACCTCCGTTCCTAAATATAAGTCTTTCTAGAGATTCCACTATAGGCTACATACGGAGCAAAATGAGTGAATCTACACTCGAAAATGCATCTATATACATCTGTATGTGGTCCATACTGGAATCTCTACAAAGACATATATTTAGGAACAGGGGCAGTACATTACACAAAATCGTAGGTGGCATGTAGGAATTCCAGTGCACTACATTAGGCTCCCTTAGAGTGCCTGCTAGTCCAGCATACAGAGTCATGGCTAGTTTATGGTACGCACACAATCGTTAATTGGTGGTTTAAATATGCGCAAGGGATATGCAATGTAGTATCATGTAGAGATGTCTGAAATTAGCCGTGTCAACTTGCAGATAGGGTTACACAATGAAAAAGTACAAGATGTATGTGGCAATTTCATGGAACATCGCAAAAAAAGGAGAGGCAGCGGTGAGCCTATACAGTGTGCCATGGTACGTCACTCCTCCATTGCAATCATCGTGACATGTTATTTGTATGCCAGTTCTATTAGCCAAGTTTCTTAGGGACAGTTATTACGAGTTATCCTAAGAAAATAAGCACCTGTGAATATAAGCTCCATGTAATAAGCCAACCAGTTCTTTTCATTGCGTTTTCAGCTTATCTTTGGTATGATCAGTGGAAAGTCTAGATTGCATTATATTTTTTTCATTTTGCTGCCCATATGGAAATTAATTTGACTTGCAAACATCACAAATTGAACCCAGTGCAGTAATTAATATGATAGGAAAACAGACCATCACTATTTGCTCAAAATGCAAATACAAAGATACCATCTACTTGGCACAATCTACTTTGGTCAATGTTTTCCATAGAGATCCCATTGCCTAATTTAAACGAAGAACGCATGACCCACATTTAAATGAAGAACAATTATTTATTGAAATTCGATGGTCCAAGTGGCTGGTTATTATCGTATAGCAGCACCACCTGAAAGCATCATATAGCAGCAGCAGCTCATAGCAACTCATCATACAGCAGCAGCAGTCTGCAATTCATCATATACCAGCAGCAGCTCATAGCAATTCATCATATAGCAGCAGCAGGAGCAGCTCATAGCAATTCATCATATAGCAGCAGCAGGAGCAGCTCATAGCAATTCATCATATAGCAGCAGCAGGAGCAGCTTGTAGCAACTCATCATATAGCAGCAGCAGGAGCAGCTTGTAGCAACTCATCATATAGCAGCAGCAGCTCATAGCAATTCATCATATAGCAGCAGCAGCTCATAGCAACTCATCATACAGCAGCAGCAGCTCATAGCAATTCATCATATAGCAGCAGCAGGAGCAGCTCATAGCAATGCATCATATAGCAGCAGCAGAAGCAGCTCATAGCAATTCATCGTATAGTGGATCAGAATGAAAATTTGGCAAAAAATCAGAGGAGATCCTCACCTTGTTGGATGAGCTCATCCTTCAATAGCACCTCAAGGCCATGGCCTGGGAGGAGGGGAGGGGGAATAAGGTGCCTTCTGCCGCAGTGTGGCATCAGCCGTAGTTGTGCAGCGCCCGCCGGAGTAGTGCGTTGGACGAACCACAGTGGAGCAGCTGCTGGAGACCATGAGAATGAGGGGCGGCGCCAGAGGGAGGAGAAGCCAGGGAGATTTGCCCCTACCCGCCGGCCATGTAGCCTAGCTGGACATAGCATCGTCGAGGACAAGGCCAGATGGGACCAGTGGCGACGGCTCGCTGGAGGAACCCTAGTGCTGCAGGCAGGGGATCGAGGTAGAGGGAAAGGGGAGAGGAGATGCAAGCGGGCAGGGCAATGAATGCTTGCGTGTTTGTTTTTACTTGAGGGTCAGGTGTGACACGGGCGTCAGCAGTTGCATTTTGAGTGTAATATAGGCAGACAACAGAGTCATTTCACTATTCCCCTTCCCTTCAATTTTTAGTGAGGTTCTACCCGAAACACCCCCCTCCAAAGCGAAATTAGTTAAGCCCAAGCCCATAACTCAAAAATGACTTCTTTACATCTTTTATGGCTTATTTTGACAATATGCCCTGAAAAGGCGGAATCGAACTGGCCCTTAACCTGCAATTCAATTGTGCGTGCAATGATGAATCACTCCTGCCTGCTATCTGTACATTTAGGCATCATCATACATGGCATAACCTAATACATGTGCATTCCATTGTAGAATCTGGAATATGCAATGTTTATGTTAGTTCATACGTTGCACATGATGTTTAAATGCCCCTTAAATCTGGTCAGTCAAGTGATGGTCTTTAAGCCTCCTTCTTTGCTTCTTTTCTTGATATGTAAGATTTGCTCACACATCTGTTCAATTGCTTGTTTGCATCAGCCAGCCATACTAGGACTGTTTGCTTTGATTACTTGTTGTTCTTGACCTAACACTCTAACAGAGCTTGTCAACGATTTAAACACTAAGGGCTGCTGTAGTGGGGCCTTGTCTAACTCATAGGTGACATAAAGGTTTGGCTGTACACTACAGTAGGCAAGTATGTTAGGAAAGTATGCATATTTATCTTCCAAGGAGACGAGTAACTAGTTGACATAATTATGTGGTGTTGTTTTGTTATAATCTCATCCTTTTGTGTTCACAGACTGGAAAGTATGCATATTTATCTTCCAAGGAGACGAGTAACTAGTTTGTGTCACCTTGCAGAGGGGGTGCAATGAAGATAAGATTGAGGATTTCCAAGTACAAGATGTTAGGAAGGAGCCTTGCAAGAGAAGTAGGAGCTGCGCTGAGCCTCTTCAACCTGCTAAGGTAAGTCACTGTATGCAACTCAACAGTTCAATTCCTTGTTTGTTTCAGGCATAGTTAATTTTCTCTTTTCAATTGCTTTATTTGTCCTCAGTTAATGAGATGCCCAAATAATCATGCCTGATGTTCGGTACTTGTATCACTATTAGTTGACATAATTAAAGGCCTTACCATTTAATTACTCTGCCGAAGTGTGCCTGAAGCTTTGAAGTCTATTAACCAACTATTATTGCATGAGGCTCACAATCTAGTTTATACTACGCTAATGATTGCATAGTTTTGCCTGCTGTAGTATGTTTGTATGAAACCCTCTGCTGTTCATTATGCTCCCTAAGACTTTAATTGAGGCACAGAATGGCCAACTGCTTGCTTACTTATACGCAACGTGTTGTCTAAATTTGTAACTTGTCTGTGTTTTCGATTGGGCCCAACATCATGCTCCTCTGGAGAGCTAAGAGGGATTTCTGTATGCAGGCTGCACAGACTATCTTTTTTATAATTTTTAAAATATCACCTGCTTATGCTTCATGACGTGTAACATTTTTTTGAAAGTGACGTGTAACATTATTGTTAGTCCTGTTTTGCCATGTAGTACAAAATAGTGTCTTGTTCGCTTCACTGTTGTAACTATATTTTTGCCCTAGTCATGTGTACTTACAGAAACATTTCAGGATGAAGTGACATCAACACAAAGATCTGCAAGCAGTGCGGCATGGCCGTTACCGAATGATTATGGATTGGAATTGGAATGTGCTGATGTTCTCGAGCATCAACTAGAGGTGGCAAGACAACGTGTACATGATTGTCAACGTATAATCAACAAGTTGAGACTGGACATGCAGGTATTAGATGCAGGAGTCAAAAAAATGAAACAAGACACTGAGGTAACCATGAAGGAATTGGAGATTTTGCAGACTGAAATTTGTGCTATCTGAATCCGGCCAATCCTATTTTCTGAAGAGATTATAGTTCAAATGGAGTTAAGTTGATGCGCGTCCATGATGTATGAGCTGTATTTGCCCAGTGTATGTAATTTGCTGTTTGTGTATGCTTTATTATCACCTGTGCCGAACCATAATGCCCAGTGGGTATAATCGGCTGTAATTTCTTTATTGTATAGTGTAGGATTATTCTACCTTTCTATGCCTTGATCTCTTTGTTGTAATAGTGTAGGCTTTTTAGAGGTGATAGTATTGAGTAGGATAATTCTTTGAATATG
Organism: Triticum aestivum; assembly: GCF_018294505.1. Classification (NCBI taxonomy): domain Eukaryota; kingdom Viridiplantae; phylum Streptophyta; class Magnoliopsida; order Poales; family Poaceae; genus Triticum; species Triticum aestivum. The sequence goes on from NC_057812.1 coordinate 169,353,451, forward strand.
CTATATCGTTCAAACGGGGGCCAATTCGCCCGACCATGGCCCTTCACGGGCCGTCGGATCCATGGGCCTTCTACGTCTCGTAGGATCCATGGGCCTTCTACGTCTCGTAGGATCCATGGGCCTTCTACGTCTCGTAGGATCCATGGGCCTTGTACGTCTCGTAGGATCCATGGGCCGCCGCTCATTTATGGGTCTTGTACGGGCCTTTAATGGGCCGTAGATGGGCCTTTAATGGAAATCGTACGTTTTATGGGCTGACCATAACGGGCCGTTAATAGGCCGTATTTGGTGATGCTATGAAAATGGCCCAACAGACTAACGGTCCACAAACGGGCCGACTGTAACGACGGGCTGAATTTGGCTCACAAACAGAAAATGACAGTAACGGGCCGTAAGTAACCGAATGCTGCAAATGAGCCCAAGAATAAATGGGCCCTCAGAAGGCCGAAAGTTAACTTGGGTTGGAAATGGCCCAACGGAATAACGGGCCGTTAATGGGTATAAAGTGATACACTGTTCATTATGGGCCAATTTCACCACGGGCCGTTAATGGGTGTAAAGTAATACACTGTTCATTACGGGCCAGTTTCAGCTCGGGCTGCTAATGGGCCAAGAGTTACAAAGGGCCTCATATGGGCCGAAAGACGTCATGGGCTATACATGGGCCAGAAGTGAAAACGGGCTGGAATCATATTGGACGGCCCAGATGACGCTACTGGGCCTAATTTGGATAGGGCGTAACGGACCTTGGGTTAGCGGGCTGTAAATGGGCTATATGCAAACAGGCCGTTAGCAGGCTTTCCATGGGCCGGCCCGCCAGCTTTTGACCAAGTCAAATGGGCTGGCCTTTTCACAAGAATGGGCCACTGTTGGGCCGTGCCACGTGTCAACGTATCATAGGCGCCTTCTGTCCAGTGAGTGGATGGCATCTGTCCCAACAATGAGCCAACACGTGTTTCCTCTAGCCAATGATGATTTTACACATGGAAAATCCCCATTGGTCGGGGCTGTTAACGGGTTATCGGATACAAACCCGACCCGATAGCTTAACGATGTTCTGTTACGGTGGATGCCACGTGTCGGTCACCCTTGACAAAAGCACTTCTGTGACGCGCGATTTATTGTCATGGAAGTGGACACTTCCATGATGTTAATTTTGGTAATGTCATGGAACACTTCTACGACAGCACTGGTACGACTATCTTGATTCTATCATAAATTTGTCATGGATGTACATGCATGACAAAAAAGCGACCTACTGTGACAAACACGTATCATCACGGAAGTGTATTTTTTTGTAGTGTGCGGATGTTGTCGATGATCACAAGATCAAGATGGATGCAATGCGGTTGAAGATGAGAAAGATTAGAAAATATGCCATTCATACCGAGGCTTGGTATCATTATGCCGTTGGATCAATTGTTACCTTGGTTGTGATTATGATCGCATTTTTTCGCATTGAAATGTTTTACATAGTTTTAATGTATGGTTTAATTAATTAGATGCTCTAGAGAGCTATATGTTGTTAGATGAGAACTATGTATGTACTTTGGTTTTAATGTGATGATGAACTTCTATTAATTTGGTCACTTAATTATCTATTCATGATGTTCTGTAATGGTTTTTGACACACTTAATTATATATAATGCACACAGATGAACCGGCAATGGATGTACGATGACAGACACACCTCCGAGTACATTAAGGGCGTGCATGATTTTCTCGAAGTGGTTGAGGCAAACAAGCAGAATGGTTTTATGTGTTGTCCATGCCCTAAATGTGGGAATACGAAGTCTTACTCTGACCAGAAAATCCTTCACACCCACCTTCTTTACAATGGTTTCATGCCACACTATAATGTTTGGACGAGGCACAGAGAAATAGGGGTTATGATGGAACATGGTGAAGAAGAACAGGACTATGACAACTATGTGCCCCCTGAATACGGTGATGCTGCAACGGGGGAAGATGCTGAAGATCAAGAGGAACCAGACGATGTGCCCAATGATGCTACAACGGGGGAAGCTGCTGAAGATCATGAGGAACCAGACGATGTGCCCGATGATGATGATCTCCGCCGGGTCATTGTCGATGCAAGGACGCAATGCGAAAGTCAAAAGGAGAAGCTGAAGTTCGATCGCATGCTAGAGGATCACAAAAAAGGGCTGTACCCTAGCTACGAAGATGGCAACACAAAGCTTGGTACCGTACTGGAATTGCTGCAGTGGAAGGCAGAGAATGTTGTGCCTGACAAAGGATTTGAGAAGCTACTAAAAATATTGAAGAAGAAGCTTCCAAAGGATAACGAATTTCCCAACAGTACATACGCAGCAAAGAAGGTCATATGCCCTCTAGGATTGGAGGTGCAAAAGATACATGCATGCCCTAATGGCTGCATCCTCTATCGCGGTGCGTACAAGGATCTGAACGCATGCCTGGTATGCGGTGCATTGCGGTATAAGATCAGACGAGATGATCCTGGTGATGTTGACGGTGAGCCCCCCAGGAAGAGGGTTCCTGCGAAGGTGATGTTATGCTCCTATAATACCACGGTTGAAACATCTGTTCAGAAATGAAGAGCATGCCAAGTTGATGCGATGGCACAGTGAGGACCATAAGAAAGACGGGAAGTTGAGAGCACCTGCTGACGGGTCGCAGTAGAGAAAAATCGAGAGAAAGTACTGGCCTGAGTTTGCAAGTGACCCAAGGAACATATGGTTTGGTTTAAGCACATGTCATTAATCCTTTCGAGGAGCAGAGCAGCAAACACATCACCTGGCCCGTGACTCTATGTATGTATAACCTTCCTCCTTGGATGTGCATGAATCAGAAGTTCATTATGATGCCAATTCTCATCCAAGGCCCTAAGCAACCCAGCAATGACATTGATGTGTTCCTAAGGCCATTAGTTGAAGAAATTTTACAGCTGTGGAATGGAAACGGTGTACCTATGTGGGATGAGCACAAACAGGAGGAATTTAACCTGCATGTGTTGCTGTTTGTAACCATCAATGATTGGCCCGCTCTCAGTAACCTTTCAGGACAGACAAACAAGGGATACCACGCATGCACGCACTGTTTAGAAGAAACTGAAAGTATATACCTGGACAAATGCAGGCGGAATGTGTACCTGGGCCATCGTCAATTTCTTCCGACCAACCATCAATGTCGAAAGAAAGGCAAGCATTTCAAAGGCGAGGCAGATCACCGAAAGAAGCCCGCCATGCGTACCGGTGATCACGTACTTGCTATGGTCAATGATTTACACGTAATCTTTGGAAAGGGTCCTGGCGGACTAGCTGTTTGCTACCTCTTGAGCACTGCGTTGGATTTCCCTGAAGAGGAAGGGATGATGCAGCAAAGTAGCGTAAGTATATCCCTCAGTTTTTGAGAACCAAGGTATCAAACCAGTAGGAGGCTACGCTCAAGTCCCTCGTACCTACACAAAAAGAATAGCTCAACGCAACCAACGCGCTTAGGGGTTGTCAATCCCTTCACGGTCACTTACGAAAGTGAGATCTGATAGAGATGATAAATAATATTTTTGGTATTTTGGGTATAGAGATGCAAAGTAAAAAGTAAAAGCAAAGCAATAATAAAGTGATGGAGATTGATATAATGAGAAAGAGACCCGGGGGCCATAGGTTTCACTAGTGGCTTCTCTCAAGAGCATAAGTATTCTACGGTGGGTGAACAAATTACTGTTGAGCAATTGATAGAATTGAGCATAGTTATGAGAATATCTAGGTATGATCATGTATATAGGCATCACGTCCGAGACAAGTAGACCGAAACGATTCTGCATCTACTACTATTACTCCACTCATCGACCGTTATCTAGCATGCATCTAGAGTATTAAGTTAAAAATAGAGTAACGCCTTAAGCAAGATGACATGATGTAGAGGGATAGTTTCATGCAATATGATAAAACCCCATCTTGTTATCCTCGATGGCAACAATACAATACGTGCCTTGCTGCCCCTTCTGTCACTAGGAAAGGACACCGCAAGATTGAACCCAAAGCTAAGCACTTCTCCCATGGCAAGAAAAACCAATCTAGTAGGCCAAACCAAACTGATAATTCGAAGAGACTTGCAAAGATAAATAATCATACATAAAAGAATTCAGAGAAGATTCAAATATTATTCATAGATAGACTTGATCATAAACCCACAATTCATCGGTCTCAACAAACACACCGCAAAAAGAAGGTTACATCGAATAGATCTCCATGAGAGAGGGGGAGTACATTGTATTGAGATCCAAAAAGAGAGAAGAAGCCATCTAGCTTCTAGCTATGGACACGCAGGTCTGAAGTAAACTACTCACACTTCATCGGAGGGGCTTGGATGATGATGTAGAAGCCCTCCATGATCGATGCCCCCTCCGGCGGAGCTCCGGAACAGGCCCCAAGATGGGATCTCGTGGATATAGAAAGTTGCAGCGATGGAATTAGGTTTTTGGCTCCGTCCCCGATCGTTTGGGGTACGTGGATATATATAGGAGGAAGAAGTATGTCGGTGGAGCTTCGAGGGGCCCACGAGGCAGGGGACGCGCCCTAGGGGGGGCGCCCTCCACCCTCGTGACCACCTCATGGATTTCTTGACAGAGGGTCCAAGTCTTCTAGATCTTATCTGATGAGAAAATCACGTTTCCGAAGGTTTCATTCCATTTGGACTTCGTTTGATATTCCTTTTCTTTGAAACCTTAAAACAGGTAAAAAACAGCAATACTGGGCTGGGCCTCCGGTTAATATGTTAGTCCCAAAAATAATATAAAAGTGGAAAATAAAGCCCAATAATGTCTAAAACAGTAGATAATATAGCATGGAGCAATCAAAAATTATAGATACGTTGGAGACGTATCAAGCATCCCCAAGCTTAATTCCTGCTTGTCCTGGAGTAGGTAAATGATAAAAATAGAATTTTTGATGCGGAGTGCTACTTGGCATAATTTTAATGTAATTCTTCTTAATTGTGGAATGAATATTCATATCCGAAAGATTCAAAACAAAAGTTCATATTGACATAAAAATGATAATACTTCAAGCATACTAACTAAGCAATTATGTCTTCTCAAAATAACATGGCCAAAGAAAGTTCATCCCTTTAGCGACCCGACCCGAATGGATCAAGTCTACTGTGCTCCGGTGTCATCCCTGGATCAGTAATGCTGACACCACACAGTACATCGAAGGATTTATAGCAGAGTGGCAATCACACACTTATTACATCGTTGTCTCAAAGAGAACTTATTACAATAAATATGGCTTAAGGCCATCTAATAACGATAACAGCGGGAGACTCGGAAGATAAATGGGTCCATCAACTCCAACGGCATCACTGAGTATAGAATCACGACCTAAAAGCACCTTACTCGTCGTCTGAAAAGTCTGCAACATGAGAAGTTGCAGCCCGAAAACGGGCCAGCACATGGAATATGCTGACAATGTAACACATAGAGAGTAATGGAATGAAACAACTATACTATATGCATATATGGCTGGTGGAAAGCTCTATGGTTACAGTTTTGCGTAAAGCCAGTTTTTCCCTACTGCAAAGGAATAAATTTATTTAACTATCATGGTAGTTGTTAAACATCGAGAATGGTTGACAGCATTCCGATCCCAATTAAGTAATTAAAACCCATTAATATTAATTAGAGTAACATGTTGAGATTCACAGGATATTCAAGTACTAGATACTCAAGTTGTCCATAACCGGGGACACGGCTAATCATGATTAGTTTGTACACTCTGCAGAGGTTTGTGCACTTTTCCCCACAAGACTCGATCGCCTCCGTTTGGTTTCTCGCACTGCAAGGTGTTTGAGAAGACGGATGACCGAGACACAGTCTTTCAGAAGCGCTAGCACCTTACATGTGGGTAGACCGGTACACCTACTTTCCCCTACATCTGCTAGTCTACCCTGTAAGAGTTCGCACGACTTAGTCAACTATGCCAGAGCCCATAATGGCTTGTGGCTACACACGGAAGTTACTAGCATGAATGATCTTATGATCCATTTGAGCCTGGGTGGCGGTCCGAAATAAAAACAAGCATGTCCCGATAGACATCAGGTGCCTCAATCCACCCAGATGTGTATTTAAGTTGCCACCTTAAGTAAACCATTTAAAATTAACAAACTCACATCTGTCATGGATATCACTCACCCAATCCACGTCTACTAGCATAGCACGGCATAATAAGCAAACGTAGAAGTAACTCCCAAAGGTTTCATAATAATACAGGTGATAGGTACTAACTCATCTACCTCCCATCCCACAATTTAATTAGATCCTAATCATGCAATGTGAGAGGATTGATCTAATGCAATAAAACATGGGTTGTAGAAAAGGTATGATCAAAGTGTTACTTGCCTTGCTGATGATCCGCGAGACCTAGGGTTTCGAAGTAACAAGCGGCGCAATCCGGGTGATCTATCGCAGACAAACAACAAGCACACAATAAGTACTCATCTAATGCACAGGTAAAACTCGAACGAGAGAACGAACCAGAAAGTTCAACTTAAGAACTCCGGTTGCAAAGAAAGAAAGAACCGAACAGACGACGGAAAAACAAACGGCGGAAGAAAACAACTCGGTTCTAGCAGGTTGAAACTAGGTCAAATTTTATTGTTGCAAAGCTTGTTCAAGTTGATTAGTCGGAACGGCGGTTTCGAAACGAAACTCCAGGCGCTTGAATCACCTGATTCCGATAAACGAGCGGGAAGAAAGACTAGAACGAAGATCGGATCTGAGATAGCGATCGCGGAATAAATCCGACGAAAAGAAAGAGACGAACGGTTAAACGAACGGGCATCGTTAACCGGGAAAAATCGGTGATCACGTTCATTGAGATGAACGGTCCGAAATAAGAATGAAAACCGATCTAGGGTTTCGGAAGAAAACCGAAACAAAGCCGGAAGAAAAAAAAAGAAGAACCGGAACGGTTTTCTAGAAGAAAAACCGAGCCGAGGAAAAGAAGAGGCGGCGCGGCTACCTCGGGAGGCGGGGCTCCGGGCGGCGGCTTAGGGCGGCGGCGGCGGCTTAAGGCGGCGGCGGCTTAAGGCGACGGCGGCTTGGGGCTTGGGGTGGTGGAGGAAAAGAGAGGGGGGTGAGTATATATACTAGGAGGCTGGGTGTGACTTGGCCAAGGGGCAAAAAGGGGGGCCGGCGGCCTAGAGTCTCGCTGGGACTCGGCTTCGCGCGAGGGGCTGGGGGCGGTGGCGGCTGGCTGGGCCTTGGCCCGGCTGGCCTGGCGCGCGGGAGCTGCTCTTTTTTTAAAAAAAAAATCGGTTTCGCGCGCAGAAAAACAAAAGAAAAACTATCTAAACGAACTCCGAAAAATCTAAAGTAAATTTTCCCCGACTCCTAAAAATGAGTCGAACAAAATGAACTTTTCTCCGGGCCTAAAATGCAAATTTTGAAAATGCGCATTTTTCCCTATCCAAATAAAAAGCAAACAAAACTCCGGCAAAACCAAAAATTTGATTTATTCATTAGATCTTCATTTTTCCTAACTTTGGGAAAGTCATATTATTCCCTCTCTCATTTTTTTTAATATTGGAAAAATAATTGAAGATGAAATAAATAAATCAAATGATCCTCTTTTCCAAAATTTGAGAGAACTCAAATATGAAAATAACGAAATCTCCAACTCTCTCCGTTGGTCCTTGAGTTGCGCGAAATTTCTAGGATCAACCAAAATGCATGAAAATATGATATGCATGATGATCTAGTGTATAACATTCCAAATTGCAAATTTGGGATGTTACAAACCTAACCCCTTAAGATGAATCTCGCCCTCGAGATTCGGGTTGGCTAGAAAATAGGTGAGGGTGGTCCTTGAGCAAATCTTCTTCTCTTTCCCAGGTGGCTTCATCCTCTGAGTGGTGGTTCCACTGATCTTTGCAAAACTTGATAACCTTGCTGCGGGTAACTCTGCCGGCATAATCGAGAATCTTGACTGGTTTCTCCTCATACTTAAGTCGTCCTTCAACTGAATCGCTTCGAGTGGCACGGTATCTCTTAGTGGTACCTCCACCATCTCGGCATGACATTTCTTCAGTTGAGAAACATGGAATACATCATGAACTCCTGACAGCTCCTCTGGCAATTCCAACTTATAAGCGACTTCTCCCATACGTTGCAAGATCTTGTACGGTCCAACGAAGCGCGGTGCTAATTTTCCCTTAACTCCAAAGCGCTTAACTCCTCGAAGTGGGGATACTCGGAGATAAACTCTGTCTCCGGTTTCGTAAACCGTCTCCTTGCGTTTAGAATCTGCGTAGCTCTTCTGCCTGGACTGGGCTACCTTGAGCCTATCGCGAATCAACTTAACTTTCCGTTCAGACTCCTTAATCAAATCTGGTCCAAAGAATTGACGGTCTCCAACTTCGTCCCATGACAACGGTGTCCTGCACCTCCTTCCGTATAAAGCTTCGAAAGGTGCCATCTTCAAACTGGTTTGATAACTGTTGTTATAAGAAAACTCCGCATACGGCAAGTTATCGTCCCAGCTAGATCCATAATCTAGTGCACAAGCTCTCGGCATATCTTCCAAAATCTGATTGACACTCTCGGTCTGTCCATCTGTCTGCGGATGAAAAGTTGTGCTGAACTCGAGTCTGGTTCCTAAAGTTTCATGCAACTGATTCCAAAATTTTGAGGTAAATTGAGTTCCTCTATCTGATACGATACTCCTCGGAACTCCATGCAAACAAATGATCCTAGTCATGTATATCTTTGCCAACTTAGCACTGGTGTAAGTGGTCTTAACTGGAATGAAATGTGCTACCTTTGTCAAACGATCAACTACTACCCATATCGAGTCATAGCCTGCTTTCGTCCTGGGTAGTCTTGTGATAAAATCCATGCCTATCTTATCCCACTTCCATTCGGGTATCGGCAATGGTTGTAACAATCCTGCTGGCTTCTGATGCTCTGCCTTTACTCTCTGACATATGTCACAAACTGCTACATATGTTGCAATATCCTTCTTCATTCCGGTCCACCAGAATGTTTCCTTCAAATCCAAATACATCTTGGTATTCCCTGGGTGAATCGAATACGGTGAATCATGTGCCTTGTGCAAAATCAACTTCCTGATCTCCGGGTCATTGGGCACATAAACACGGTCCCCAAACCATAAGGTATCGTGCTCATCCTCACGAAATCCCTTTGCTTTTCCTTCGCTCAATTTCTCTTTTACAGCAGCAATCTCATTGTCAGATTTCTGAGCTTCTCTGATCTTATCCATCAATGTTGACTGAATCTCCAATGCTGCTACATAGCCTCTCGGAACTATTTCCAAACATAGCTCATGAAGGTTTTCTACTAACTCCTTGGGTACTTCTCCCGTCACTAGGGTGTTGACATGGCTCTTACGGCTCAATGCGTCAGCTACCACATTAGCTTTTCCGGGATGATAATGCAATTTCATGTCATAATCCTTGATGAGCTCCAACCATCTCCTTTGTCTGAGGTTCAACTCCTTCTGCGTGAAAATGTACTTCAAACTCTTATGATCCGTGTACACCTCACAATGATTTCCAATGAGGAAATGTCTCCACGTCTTCAATGCATGCACTACGGCTGCTAACTCCAAATCATGCGTGGCATAATTCAACTCATGAGGCTTCAGTTGTCGTGAAGCATACGAAACAACTCTTCCTTCCTGCATAAGCACTGCTCCAAGTCCTCGACGTGAAGCGTCGCAATACACCTCATAATCCTTGGTCTGATCTGGCAAAATCAATACTGGTGAGGTAACCAAGTGTTTCTTCAACTCCTGGAAACTAGCCTCACATTCCTCAGTCCAATTAAACTTAGTATCCTTCTTCAACAATTCAGTCATAGGCTTTGCAATCTTTGAGAAGTTCTCAATGAATCTCCGGTAGTATCCTGCGAGTCCAAGAAAACTCCGGATCTCTCCAACTGTCGTTGGTGATTCCCATTCGGTTACGTTCTCAACCTTAGTGGGGTCAACTGCTATACCTTCTCCGGATACAACGTGTCCGAGGAATCCAATTTCCTTCAACCAAAACTCACATTTGCTGAATTTGGCGTATAATTGATGTTCCCTTAGTTTCTCCAAAACCAAACGCAAATGTTCCTTATGCTCCTCTTCATTCTTTGAATAAACTAGGATGTCATCAATGAACACTACGACGAACTTATCCAAAAACTCCATAAACACTTTGTTCATCAGGTTCATAAAGTAGGCAGGTGCGTTAGTCAATCCAAATGACATAATGGTATACTCATACAGTCCATATCTCGTGGTGAATGCTGTCTTAGGTATGTCCTGCTCCCGAATCTTCAATTGATGGTACCCTGATCGCAAATCGATCTTGGAAAACACTCTAGCTCCTTGCAACCGATCAAACAGATCGTTGATCATTGGCAGTGGATACTTGTTCTTGATGGTTACTTCATTCAATCCCCGATAATCTACAACCATCCTTAATGATCCATCCTTCTTTTCCACTAGAAGTACGGGTGATCCCCAAGGCGAAGAACTTGGGCGAATGTAACCTTTATCCAATAACTCCTTAATCTGATTCTTAATTTCCACCAAATCCTTTGCTGGCATCCGGTACGGTTGCTTCGATATTGGGCCTGTACCTGGCAATAACTCAATCAAAAACTCAATGTCTCTATCCGGTGGCATGCCTGGTAATTCCTCAGGAAATACATCAGGAAAATCCTTTACCACTGGTACTTCTTCTTGCACAACTCCTGTTAGGCAGTTTACTTGTGTCCTGTTTGGCACATGCCGGGATACATACTTGATCCTTCTTCCTTCTGGTGTGGTAAGCAAAATTGTCTTATTGGCGCAATCGATGTTTCCTCCATACATCGACAGCCAATCCATACCAAGAATCACATCCAGACCTTGGGATTCCAGAATAATTAAATCTGTTGGGAAAACATGCCTTCCTATACTTAATGGTACTTGGAAACATCCTTGTCTGGCCACGTACTCTACTCCTCGCGAGCTTACTAGCATAGGCGTTTTAAGAATCCTAGTGGGCAGGCTATACTTTTCCACAAATCCCCTTGATATGTATGAATGCGATGCACCAGTATCGAAAAGAACGAGTGCGGTAAATGACTTAACCAAAACTTACCGATTACTGCATCGGGCTGATCTTCAACCTCCTCCACATTAACGTGGTTCACCTGTCCTCTATTGAAAGGGTTCGGCTTTTTCCCAGAGCTTCCATTGCCATTTCCATTCTGGCCTTCGGGACATTCATTGGCATAATGTTCGGTCTTGGAACACTTGAAACAAGTGACTTGACTCAGATCTCTCTTGGTTGGGGTCGATGGGGTGGTACGGTTTTGGCCGTTGCTTCCTCCATTCCCATTACCATTCTTGTGGCCATTATGGTTGTGTGAGCTACCTCCTCCATGGGTGTGCTGAAACTGAAATCCCGGTTTAGGGGTAAAATGGGGCTTCTGCTGGGCTCCAGAGTTATACTTCCCCTCTCCATATTTCCTCTTGCGGTTCTCAATCTGCTGTTGCTTGCCTTCAATCATGATGGCACGATCTACCAACTCCTGGTAGTTGTGGAAACTTGCTACCATCAACTGCATGCTTAGTTCATCATTCAGTCCTTCCAGAAACTTCTCCTGCTTAGCTGCATCCGTAGCAACGTCATCTGGGGCATAACGTGCTAACTTGCTGAAATCGTCAACGTACTGGCCAACTGTCCTTCCTCCTTGGCGTAAGTTGCGAAACTCACGCTTCTTCATGGCCATAGATCCTGCTAAAACATGGGCAGTGCGGAAAGCTTGCTGAAACTGATCCCATGTGACAGTGTCAACTGGGTAAGTGGCTGTGAAATTCTCCCACCATGCTGCCACGGGTCCGTCAAGTTGGTGAGCGGCAAACTTCACTTTCTCACCATCCGTGCATCCTGCGGTGGTCAACTCCCTTCCTATCTTGCGGAGCCAATCGTCTGCTACTATTGGCTCGGTGCTACTGGAAAACACCAGCGGATTCAGCCTAAGGAAACGGGCTAAGTGGTCAACAGGTGGTGGTGGTGGTGGGTTGTTGTTGTTGTTGTTCTGCTGGTTCTGGACTAACATCTGCATCAATTGATTCTGCTGCTGGATCAACTGAGTGAGCTCCGGTGGGAATCCATTGTCACGTCTCGGAGCCATCTGAGGGTTTAGAAGAGACGAGAATTAACAATAGAGTGAGGTCTAAAGGGAAAACACTACCCCAATGCACATGAGCAAATGCACACAAAATCACTTCATCCAATCAAACAAGGGCTTACAATCGGTCTAAAACTATCGCAAAAGTGCTCGACTATAATGTTTACAAGGGGTAAATGCTACTACTATCTGGTGGTCATCTAGAAATTTGAACCGGTGGAAGACTCCATGATATCTGCTCCATCTTCGTCTTCAAAGTCGGGTTCACTTGGATCCGAATCGGTGTCGTTGATGATGATGTTGTTGTCCGGACAGGCGGTGTACTCGTCTTCCTCCTTGGATGCTAGCTTGCTCTTGAGTTCTTCAATCTCCTGCTTAAGATCGCCATTGTGTCTCGCTAGAGCTACGATCTCGTCCATGTAGTCCTTGCGTGTAGACTTCAGTTCTCCTTCTAGCTCGATGATCCTTGCCTTCGCATTCTTCAACTCTATCATATCACTGCACATCTGGTTCTCGTGGCGTCGAATGTGCTGGTTTAACTCCTGGATGAAAGATGCAATGGATCTATCCTTCTTGGTGCTGACTAACTCCCATTGTTCATCTCGGCGTCCACAAATCTGGTAGATAGTGTCCTTGAGGTCTTCTTGATAAACTTCTCCAATGCGTCCCGTGGTGATATGAGCTGCCATGCTCCTTCCCAGACTCCAGGTTGGTGCATTGAAAACACTATCTATGGGCTTCGTGATTGGTGCGAATGTCCTTCCCGGAATGTGAGCTTGAATGTTCCAGTGCTCCTCTTCAGGCAGAGTGGTGTTGAAGGTTCCCGTGAAGCTTGGTAATCCAATGTTCAGGTACTTGGTGACTTCCTTCAGGTGAAATCCAAATGGTGTGCCTTCATCCGGTTGGGCATACTTAATCTTTGCGTTCGTCATTCTAAAAGAGTAGAAAAGATGAGGAGTTAGAAAATGAGAAGAGAATGGTGATCTATGGCTTTAACTTAGTGGTCGTGTCCTACAGTCAGCGTGTGCTCTGATACGATCTCTGTAGCGACCCGACCCGAATGGATCAAGTCTACTGTGCTCCGGTGTCATCCCTGGATCAGTAATGCTGACACCACACAGTACATCGAAGGATTTATAGCAGAGTGGCAATCACACACTTATTACATCGTTGTCTCAAAGAGAACTTATTACAATAAATATGGCTTAAGGCCATCTAATAACGATAACAGCGGAAGACTCGGAAGATAAATGGGTCCATCAACTCCAACGGCATCACTGAGTATAGAACCACGACCTAAAAGCACGTTACTCGTCGTCTGAAAAGTCTGCAACATGAGAAGTTGCAGCCCGAAAACGGGTCAGCACATGGAATATGCTGGCAATGTAACACATAGAGAGTAATGGAATGAAACAGCTATACTATATGCATATATGGCTGGTGGAAAGCTCTATGGTTACAGTTTTGCGTAAAGCCAGTTTTTCCCTACTGCAAAGGAATAAATTTATTTAACTATCATGGTAGTTGTTAAACATCGAGAATGGTTGACAGCATTCCGATCCCAATTAAGTAATTAAAACCCATTAATATTAATTAGAGTAACATGTTGAGATTCACAGGATATTCAAGTACTAGATACTCAAGTTGTCCATAACCGAGGACACGACTAATCATGATTAGTTTGTACACTCTGCAGAGGTTTGCGCACTTTTCCCCACAAGAGTCGATCGCCTCCGTTTGGTTTCTCGCACTGCAGGGTGTTTGAGAAGACGGATGACCGAGACACAGTCTTTCAGAAGCGCTAGCACCTTACATGTGGGTAGACCGGTACACCTACTTTCCCCTACATCTGCTAGTCTACCCTGTAAGAGTTCGCACGACTTAGTCAACTATGCCAGAGCCCATAATGGCTTTTGGCTGCACACGAAAGTTACTAGCATGAATGATCTTATGATACCTTTGAGCCTGGGTGGCGGTCCGAAATAAAAACAGGCAAGTCCCGATAGACATCAGGTGCCTCAATCCACCCAGGTGTGTATTTAAGTTGCCACCTTAAGTAAACCATTTAAAATTAACAAACTCACATCTGTCATGGATATCACTCACCCAATCCACGTCTACTAGCATAGCACGGCATAATAAGCAAATGTAGAAGTAACTCCCAAAGGTTTCATAATAATACAGGTGATAGGTACTACCTCATCTACCTCCCATCCCATAATTTAATTAGATCCTAATCATGCAATGTGAGAGGATTGATCTAATGCAATAAAACATGGTTTGTAGAAAAGGTATGATCAAAGTGTTACTTGCCTTGCTGATGATCCGCGAGACCTAGGGTTTCCAAGTAACAAGCGGCGCAATCCGGGTGATCTATCACAGACAAACAACAAGCACACAATAAGTACTCATCTAATGCACAGGTAAAACTCGAACAAGAGAATGGACCAAAAAGTTCAACTTAAGAACTCAGGTTGCAAAGAAAGAAAGAACCGAACAGACGACGGAAAAACAAACGGCGGAAGAAAACAACTCGGTTCTAGCAGGTTGAAACTAGGTCAAATTTTATTGTGGCAAAACTTGTTCAAGTTGATTAGTCGGAACGGCGGTTTCGAAACGAAACTCCAGGCGCTTGAATCACCTGATTCCGATAAACGAGCGGGAAGAAAGACTAGAACAAAGATCGGATCTGAGATCGCGATCGCGGAATAAATCCGACGAAAAGAAAGAGACGAACGGTTAAACGAACAGGCGTCGTTAACCGGGAAAAATTGGTGATCATGTTCGTTGAGACGAACGGTCCGAAAGAAGAATGAAAACCGATCTAGGGTTTCGGAAGAAAACCGAAACAAAGCTAGAAGAAAAAAAAAGAAGAACCGGAACGGTTTTCTAGAAGAAAAATCGAGCTGAGGAAAAGAAGAGGCAGCGCGGCTACCTCGGGAGGCGGGGCTCCGGGCGGCGGCTTAGGGCGGCTGC
>NC_057812.1:169678508-169721008 GCF_018294505.1 Triticum aestivum
GAAGAAGGGGATCGGGGAAGTGGGAGAAGTGGGGGGGGGGTCGAACAGAGGGAGTGGGGGTCGTGGGGGAGTTAGGTTTAGCGGGTGGGGGCAACAGCCTTAGCAGGTGCTACCTCTTTTAGCACTGCATTGGTTTTCTCCGAAGAGGAAGGGATGATGCAGCAAAGTAGCGTAAGTATTTCCCTCAGTTTTTGAGAACCAAGGTATCAATCCAGTAGGAGGCTACGCGCGAGTCCCTCGCACCTGCACAAAACAAATAAATCCTCGCAACCAACGCAAATAGGGGTTGTCAATCCCTATAGGACCACTTACGAGAGTGAGATCTGATAGATATGATAAGATAATATTTTTGGTGTTTTTATGATAAAGATGCAAAGTAAAATAAAGGCAAAATAAATAGCAAAGTAAATAACTAAGTAGTAGGAGATTGATATGATAAAGATAGACCCGGGGGCCATAGGTTTCACTAGTGGCTTCTCTCGAGAGCATAAGTATTCTATGGTGGGTGAACAAATTACTATTGAGTAATTGACAAAATTGAGCATAGTTATGAGAATATCTAGGTATGATCATGTATATAGGCATCACGTCCGAGACAAGTAGACCGACTCCAGCCTGCATCTACTACCATTACTCCACTCATCGACCGCTATCCAGCATGCATCTAGAGTATTAAGTTAAAAACAGAGTAACGCCTTAAGCAAGATGACATGATGTAGAGGGATAGACTCATGCAATATTAAGAAAATCCCATCTTGTTATCCTCGATGGCAACAATACAATACGTGCATTGCTGCCCTTACTGTCAACGGGAAAGGACACCGCAAGATTGAACCCAAAGCTAAGCACTTCTCCCATTGCAAGAAAGATCAATCTAGTAGGCCAAACTAAACTGATAATTCGAAGAGACTTGCAAAGATAACCAATCATACATAAAATAATTCAGAGAAGATTCAAATATTATTCATAGATAGACTTGATCATAAACCCACAATTCATCAGTCTCAACAAACACACCGCAAAAAGAAGATTACATCGAATAGTTCTCCACAAGAGAGGGGGAGAACATTGTATTGAGATCCAAAAAGAGAGAACAAGCCATCTAGCTACTAACTATGGACCCGTAGGTCTGAGGTAAACTACTCACACTTCATCGGAGGGGCTATGGTGTTGATGAAGAAGCCCTCCGTGATCGATGCCCCCTCCGGCGGAGCTCCGGAACAAGCCCCAAGATGGGATCTCGTGGATATAGAAAGTTACGGCGGTGGAATTAGGGTTTTGGCTCCGTATCTGATCGTTTGGGGGTACGTGGGTATATATAGGAGGAAGAAGTACGTCGCTGGAGCACCAGGGGGCCAACGAGGGTGGAGGGCGCGCCTAGGGGGGTAGGCGCGCCCCCCTACCTCGTGGCCTCCTGTTACGTGTCTTGATGTAGGGTCCAAGTCTCCTGAGTTGTATTTGATGAGAAAATCATGTTCCCGAAGGTTTCATTCCGTTTGGACTCCGTTTGATATTCCTTTTCTTCGAAACCCTAAAACAGGCAAAAAACAACAATTCTGGGCTGGGCCTCCGGTTAATCGGTTAGTCCCAAAAATAATATAAAAGTGGATAATAAAGCCCAATAATGTCCAAAACAGTAGATAATATAGCATGGAGCAATCAAAAATTATAGATACGTTGGAGACGTATCAAGCATCCTCAAGCTTAATTCCTGCTCGTCCTCGAGTAGGTAAATGATAAAAACAAAATTTTTGATGCGGAGTGCTACTTGGCATAATTTTAATGTAATTCTTCTTAATTGTGGTATGAATATTCAGATCCGAAAGATTCAAGACAAAAGTTCATATTGACATAAAAATAATAATACTTCAAGCATACTAAGAAAGCAATTATGTCTTCTCAAAATAACATGGCTAAAGAAAGTTATCCCTAAAAAATCATATAGTCTGGCTATGCTCTATCTTCACCACACAAAATATTTAAATCATGCACAACCCCGATGACAAGCCAAGAAATTGTTTCATACTTTTGACATTCTCAAAACTTTTTCAATCTTCACGCAATACATGAGCGTGAGCCATGGATATAGCACTATAGGTGGAATAGAGTGGTGGTTGTGGAGAAGACAAAAAGGAGAAGATAGTCTCACATCAACTAGGCGTATCAACGGGCTATGGAGATGCCCATCAATAGATATCAATGTGAGTGAGTAGGGATTTCCATGCAACGGATGCACTAGAGCTATAAGTATATGAAAGCTCAGAAAGAAACTAAGTGGGTGTGCATCCAACTTGCTTGCTCATGAAGACCTAGGGCATTTTGAGGAAGCCCATCATTGGAATATACAAGCCAAGTTCTATAATGAAAAATTCCCACTAGTATATGAAAGTGATAACATGAGAGACTCTCTACTATGAAGATCATGGTGCTACTTTGAAGCACAAGTGTGGTAAAAGGATAGTACCATTGTCCCTTCTCTATTTTTCTCTCATTTTTTTATTTTTTTATTTGGGCCTTTTCTCTCTCTTTTTTATGGCATCTTTTCTTTCTCTTTTTTTATTTGGGCTTCTTTGGCCTCTTTTATTTATTTTTCGTCCGGAGTCTCATCCCGACTTGTGGGGGAATCATAGTCTCCATCATCCTTTCCTCACTAGGACAATCCTCTAATAATGATGATCATCACACTTTTATTTTTCTTACAACTCAACAATTACAACTCGATACTTAGAACAAAATATGACTCTATATGAATGCCTCAGGCGGTGTATCGGGATATGCAATGACTCATGAGTGACATGTATGGAAGAATTATGAATGGTGGCTTTGCCACAAATACGATGTCAACTACATGATCATGCTAAGCAATATGACAATGATGGGGTGTGTCATAATAAATGGAACGGTGGAAAGTTGCATGGCAATATATCTCGGAATGGCTATGGAAATGCCATAATAGGTAGGTATGGTGGCTGTTTTGAGGAAGGTATATGGTAGGTGTATGATACCGGCGAATGGTGCGCGGTATTAGAGAGGCTAGCAAAGGTGGAAGGGTGAGAGTGCGTATAATCCATGGACTCAACATTAGTCATAAAGAACTCATATACTTATTGCAAAAATCTACAAGTTATCAAAGCAAAGTATTACGGGCATGCTCCTAGGGTGATAGATTGGTAGGAAAAGACCATCGCTCGTCCCCGACCGCCACTCATAAGGAAGACAATCAATAAATAAATCATGCTCCGACTTCATCACATAACGGTTCACCATACGTGCATGCTACGGGAATCACAAGCTTCAACACAAGTATTTCTCAAATTCACAACTACTCAACTAGCATGACTTTAATATCACCATCTCCATATCTCAAAACAATTATCAAGTATCAAACTTCTCATAGTATTCAACACACTCATAAGAGAGTTTTATTATTAATCTTGTATACCAAGCATATTAGGATTTTAAGCAAATTACCATGCTATTAAGACTCTCAAAATAATCTAAGTGAAGCATGAGAGATCAATAGTTTCTATAAAAAAATTCACCACCGTGCTCTAAAAGATATAAGTGAAGCACTAGAGCAAAACTATATAACTCAAAAGATATAAGCGAAGCACATAGAGTATTCTAACAAATTCTAAATCATGTATGGCTCTCTCAAAAGGTGTGTACAGCAAGGATGATTGTGGTAAACTAACAAATAAAGACTCAAATAATACAAGACGCTCCAAGCAAAACACATATCATGTGGTAAATAAAAATATAGCTCCAAGTAAAGTTACCGATAGAAGTAGACGAAAGAGGGGATGCCTTCCGGGGCATCCCCAAGCTTTGGCTTTTAGGTGTCCTTAGATTATCTTGGGGGTGCCATGGGCATCCCCAAGCTTAGGCTCTTTCCACTCCTTGTTCCATAAGCCATCAAATCTTTACCCAAAACTTGAAAACTTCACAACACAAAACTTAAAGTAGAAAATCTCGTGAGCTCTGTTAGCGAAAGAAAACAAAAGACAACTTCAAGGTACTGTAATGAACTCATTCTTTATTTATATGGGTGTTATACCTACTGTATTCCAACTTCTCTATGGTTTCTGAACTATTTTACTAGCCATAGATTCATCAAAATAAGCAAACAACGCACGAAAAACAGAATCTGTCAAAAACAGAACAGTCTGTAGTAATCTGTATCTAGCGCAATATCTGGAACCCCAAAAATTCTAAAATAAATTGCTGGACGTGAGGAATTTATCTATTAATAATATGAAAAAATAATTAACTAAATATAACTTTCCAAATAAAAATGACAGCAGTTCTCGTGAGCGCTAAAGTTTCTGTTTTTTTACAGCAAGTTCAACAAGACTTTCCCCAAGTCTTCCCAACGGTTCTACTTGGCACAAACACTAATTAAACACAAAAAACACAACCAAAACAGAGGCTAGATAAATTATTTATTACTAAACAGGAGCAAAAATCAAGGAATAAAAATAAAATTGGGTTGCATCCCAACAAGCGCTATTGTTTAACGCCCCTAGCTAGGCATAACAACCAAGAATAGATCTAGGTATTGCCATCTTTGGTAGGCAACCCATAAGTGGCTCTCATAATAGATTCATAAGGTAATTTAATTTTCTTTCTAGTAAAGTGTTCCATGCCTTTCCTTAATGGAAATTGAAATCTAATATTTCCTTCCTTCATATCAATAATTGCAACAATCGTTCTAAGGAAAGGTCTACCAAGAATATTAGGACATGAAGGATTGCAATCTATGTCAAGAACAATAAAATCTACGGGCACATAATTCCTATTTGCAACAATAAGAACATCATTAATTCTTCCCATAGGGTTTCTTAATAGTGGAATCCGTGAGGTGCAAGTTTAGAGAGCAATCATCAAAATCACGGAAACCTAACAAATCACACAAAGTCTTTGGAATCGTGGAAACACTAGCAGCCAAATCACATAAAGCATAGCATTCATGATCTTTAATTTTAATTTTAATAGTTGGTTCCCACTCATCATAAAGTTTTCTAGGGATAGAAACTTCCAATTCAAGTTTTTCTTCATAAGATTGCATCAAGGCATCAACGATATGTTTAGTAAATGCTTTATTTTGACTATAAGCATGAGGAGAATTTAGCACGGATTGCAACAAGGAAATACAATCAATAAAAGAGAAATTTTCATAGTTAAATTCCTTTAAATCCATAATAGTGGGTTTAGCAACATCTAGGGTTTTAATTTCTTCAATCCCACTTTTATCAAATTTAGCATCAAGATCAAAAGATTCAGAATTCTTGGAACGCCTTCTAGGTAAGGGTGGATCATATTCAGTCCCATCATTATCAAGATTCATATTTCAAAACAAAGATTTAATAGGGGATGCATCAATAACTTTTAGATCTTCATCATTATTTGCATAGGAAATAGAAGAACACGCTTTTATAAAGGCATCTTTCTTAGCACGCATCCTAGCGGTTCTTTCTTTGCACTCATCAATTGAAATTCTCATGGATTTGAGAGACTCATTGATATCATGCTTAGGTGGAATAGATCTAAGTTTCAAAGAATCAACATCAAGAGCAATTCTATCAACGTTCCTAGCCAAATCATCAATCTTAATCAATTTTTCTTCGATCATAGCATTAAAATTCTTTTGCGAAGTAATAAATTCTTTAATATTAGATTCAAAATCAGAGGGCATCTTATTATAATTTCCATAAGAATTGGTGTAGGAATTACCATAATTATTAGAGGGATTACTAGGATAAGGCCTAGGGTTGAAATTTCCTCTATACGTGTTATTACCAAAATTGTTCCTACCAACAAAATTCACATCCATAGATTCATTATTATTCTCAATCAAAGTAGACAAGGGCATATCATTAGGATCAGAAGAAACACTCTTATTAGCAAATAATTTCATAAGTTCATCCATCTTTCCACTCAAAACATTAATTTCTTCTACGGCATGCACCTTTTTATTAGTAGATCTTTTAGTATGCCATTGATAATAATTAACCATAATATTATCTAGGAGTTTAGTAGCTTCTCCTAAAGTGATTTCCATAAAAGTTCCTCACGCGGCCGAATCTAAAAGATTTCTAGAAGCAAAATTCAATCCAGCATAAATTTTTTGTATAATCATCCATAAATTTAAACCATGGGTAGGGCAATTATGTATCATTAATTTCATTCTCTCCCAAGCTTGTGCAACATATTCATGATCAAGTTGCTTAAAGTTCATAATATCGTTTCTAAGAGAGATGATCTTAGCAGGAGGAAAATACTTAGAGATAAAAGCATCTTTGCACTTGTTCCATGAATCAATACTATTTTTAGGCAAAGATGAAAACCAAGCTTTAGCATGATCTCTAAGCAAAAAAGGAAATAGCTTCAATTTAACAATATCATTATCCACATCTTTCTTCTTTTGCATGTCACACAAATCAACGAAGCTATTTAGATGGGTAGCGGCATCTTTACTAGGAAGGCCGGAGAACGGATCTTTCATAACAAGATTCAGCAAAGCAGCATTAATTTCACAAGATTCAGCATCGGTAAGAGGAGCAATCGGAGTGCTAATAAAATCATTGTTGTTGGTATTGGTTAAGTCACACAATTTAGTATTATCTTGAGCCACCGTGACAAGCAAGCAAACTAACACACAAGCAAACAAAAAGCAAGCGGGCAAAAAGAGGCAAATAGAGGGAGGATAGAGAGAGAGAGAGAGAGAGAGAGGGCAAATAAAACGGCAAGGGTGAAGTGGGGGAGAGGAAAACGAGAGGCAAATGGCAAATAATGTAATGCAGAAGATATGGGTATGTGATGGGTACTTGGTATGTTGACTTTTGCGTAGACCTTCCCGGCAACGGCGCCAGAAATCCTTCTTGCTACCTCTTTTAGCACTGCGTTGGTTTCCCTCGAAGAGGAAGGGATGATGCAGCAAAGTAGCGTAAGTATTTCCCTCAATTTTTTAGATCCAAGGTATCAATCCAGTAGGAGGCTACACGCGAGTCCCTCGCACCTGCACAAAACAAATAAATCCTCGCAACCAACGCAAATAGGGGTTGTCAATCCCTATAGGGACACTTACGAGAGTGAGATCTGATAGATATGATAAGATAATATTTTTGGTATTTTTATGATAAAGATGCAAAGTAAAACAAAGGAAAATAAATAGCAAAGTAAATAACTAAGTAGTAGGAGATTGATATGATAAAGATAGACCCGGGGGCCATTGGTTTCACTAGTGGCTTCTCTCGAGAGCATAAGTATTCTACGGTGGGTGAACAAATTATTGTTGAGCAATTGACAGAATTGAGCATAGTTATGAGAATATCTAGGTATGATCATGTATATAGGCATCACGTCCGAGACAAGTAGACCGACTCCTACCTGCATCTACTACTATTACTCCACTCATCGACCGCTATCCAGCATGCATCTAGAGTATTAAGTTAAAAAGAGAGTAACACCTTAAGCAAGATGACATGATGTAGAGGGATAGACTCATGCAATATGAAGAAAACCCCATCTTCTTATCCTCGATGGCAACAATACAATACGTGCCTTGTTGCCCTTAGTGTCACCGGGAAAGGACACCGCAAGATTGAACCCAAAGCTAAGCATTTCTCCCATTGCAAGAAAGATCAATCTAGTAGGCCAAACCAAACTGATAATTCGAAGAGACTTGCAAAGATAACAAATCATACATAAAAGAATTCAGAGAAGAATCAAATATTATTCATAGATAGACTTGATCATAAACCCACAATCCATCGGTCTCAACAAACACACCGCAAAAAGAAAATTACATCGAATAGTTCTCCACAAGAGAGGGGGAGAACATTGTATTGAGATCCAAAAAGAGAGAAGAAGCCATCTAGCTACTAACTATGGAATCGTAGGTCTGAGGTAAACTACTCACACTTCATCGGAGGGGCTATGGTGTTGATGAAGAAGCCCTCCATGATCGATGCCCCCTCCTACGGAGCTCCGGAACAGGCCCCAAGATGGGATCTCGTGGATACAGAAAGTTACGGTGGTGGAATTAGGGTTTTGGCTCCGTATCTGATCGTTTGGGGGTACGTGGGTATATATAGGAGGAAGAAGTACGTCGGTGGAGCAACAGGGGGCCCACGAGGGTGGAGGGCGCGCCTGGGGGGGGGGGGGGGTAGGCGCGCCCCCCTACCTCGTGGCCTCATGTTACGTGTCTTGACGTAGGGTCCAAGTCTCCTGAGTTGTATTCGATGAGAAAATCACGTTCCTGATGGTTTCATTCCGTTTGGACTCCGTTTGATATTCCTTTTCTTCGAAACCCTAAAATAGGCAAAAAAATAGCAATTCTGGGTTGGGCCTCTAGTTAATAGGTTAGTCCCAAAAATAATATAAAAGTGGATAATAAAGCCCAATAATGTCCAAAATAGTAGATAATATAGCATGGAACAATCAAAAACTATAGATACGTTGGAGACGTATCAGCAGGCCAGAGAGAGATGGGTGGCCGGCTGGGCCGGGGTGGGCCTTGCCCGGCTACTAGGTGGACCGAGAGGCCCGGTGGGGAAAATGGGGGGGGGTTCCTTTTCTCTATTTTGTATCTTTTATTATTATTTTTTTAAAAGGATAGCTTACTATTTTGCAATTATTCCGAGCACCATATGACTCTTGAAAAATGTGCCACATGCCACAATAAATACCTTGCAATATTGTGAAGTTGCACAAAATTGTTTTGAGCATTTGGAAATGTTTAAGAACTTTTAGAAATTGAAAAGGCCAATTTAATTGTTGTTGGACCACTCAAATAATTTTCAGGAGCATTTTTGGAATCCAGCAGAGGTAGGTTTCATCATGACAAATACTTAGAGAATATTTGCCATAGTGTGAACTATTTTATTTGCATGAAAGAAGAAGCAAATATTTCACATGCAATTAGAATTTGAATTTGAAGCAGATTTTGGACAAGTGGCATTTTGGCATGATGATCATGATGACATGACCTTCATTAAGGGGAGATTACTGTAGTGTGATGCTGGGGATGTTACAACATGTCTATGGTCAGGAAACTTAACCATCTTTGATTAACGAGCTAGTCAAGTAGAGGCATGCTAGGGACACTTTGTTTGTCTATGTATTCACACATGTACTAAGTTTCCGGCTAATACAATTCTAGCATGAATAATAAATATTTATCATGATATAAGGAAATATAAATAACAATTTTATTATTGCCTCTAGGGCGTATTTACCTCAACTAGACCATGACGAACCTACGAACTATGAGGAAGCGATGATGAGCCCAGATTCCGCGAAATGGCTTGAGGCCATGAAATCTGAGATGGGATCCATGTATGAGAACAAAGTGTGGACTTTGGTTGACTTGCCCGATGATCGGCAAGCCATAGAAAATAAATGGATCTTCAAGAAGAAGACTGACGCTGGCGGTAATGTTACTGTCTACAAAGCTCGACTTGTTGCGAAAGGTTTTCGACAAGTTCAAGGAGTTGACTACGATGAGACCTTCTCACCTGCAGCGATGCTTAAGTCTGTCCCAATCATGTTAGCAATTGTCGCATTTTATGATTATGAAATTTGGCAAATGGATGTCAAAACTGCATTCCTTAATGGATTTCTTAAAGAAGAGTTGTCTATGATGCAACCGGAAGGTTTTGTCGATCCTAAATGTGCTAACAAAGTGTGCAAGCTCAAGCGATCCATTTATGGACTAGTGCAAGCATCTTAGAGTTGGAATATATGCTTTGATAGTGTGATCAAAGCATATGGTTTTATACAGACTTTTAGAGAAGCCATTATTTATAAGAAAGTGAGTGGGAGCTCTATAGCATTTCTAATATTATATGTGGATGGCTGATACATCCATTTTGCATCATGTTTTTATATTGATATTTATTGCATTGTGGGCTGTTATTACACATTATGTCACAATACTTATGCCTATTATCTCTTGTTTTACAAGGTTTATATGAAGAGGGAAAATGCCGGCAGCTGGAATTCTAGGCTGGAAAAGGAGCAAATATTAGAGACCTATTCTCCACAACTCCAAAAGTCCTGAAACTTCATAGGAGCACATTTTAGAATGTATAAAAAATATTGGGCGAAAGAAATACCAGAGGGGGGCCACCCACCATCCACAAGGGTGGGGGCGCGCCCCCAGCCCCGAGGGCCCCCTGGCAGCCCTCTGATGCCCATCTTTGGCTATAAGGAGTCTTTTGTCGAGGAAAAAATCATAAGTGATCTTGCGAGACGAAACTCTGCTGACACGAGGTGGAACCTTGGCGGAACCAATCTAGGGCTCTGGCGGAGCTGTTCTGCCGGGGAAAATTCCCTCCGGGAGGGGGAAATCATCACCACCGTCATCATCATCGATCCTCTCATCGGGAGGGGGTCAATATCCATCAACATATTCACTAGCACCATCTCATCTCAAACCCTAGTTAATCTCTTGTATCCAATCTTTGTCTCAAAACCTTAGATTGGTACCTGTGGGTTGCTAGTAGTGTTGATTACTCCTTGTAGTTGATGCTAGTTGGTTTATTCGGTGGAAGATCATATGTTCAGATCCTTTATGCATATTAATACCCCGCTGATTAAGAACATGAATATGATTTGTGAGTAGTTACGTTTGTTCCTGAGGACATGTGAGAAGTCTTGCTATAATTAGTCATGTGAATTTGGTATTCGTTTGATATTTTGATGAGATGTATGTTGTCTCTCCTCTAGTGGTGTCATGTGAACGTCGACTACATGACACTTCACCATTGTTTGGGCCTAGGGGAAGGTATTGGGAAGTAATAAGTAGATGATGGGTTGCTAGAGTGACAGAAGCTTAAACCCTAGTTTATGAGTTGCTTCGTAAGGGGCTGATTTGGATCCATATGTTTCATGCCATGGTTAGGTTTACCTTAATACTTATTTTGTAGTTGCGCATGCTTGCAATAGGGGTTAATCATAAGTGGGATGCTTGTCCAAGGAAGGATAGTACCCAAGCACCGGTCCACCCACATATCAAATTATCAAAGTACCAAACATGAGTCATATGAATGTGATGAAAACTAGCTTGACGATAATTTCCATGTGTCCTTAGGAGCGTTTTCCTTTATATACGAGTTTGTCCAGGCTTGTCCTTTGCTACAAAAAGGATTGAGCCATATTGCTGCACCTTATTTACTTTATTTACTTGTTACCCGTTACAAATTACCTTTTCACAAAACTATCTGTTACCAATAATTTCAGTGCTTGCAGAGAATACCTTACTGAAAACTGCTTATCATTTCCTTATGCTCCTCGTTAGGTTCGACACTCTTACTTATCGAAAGGATACGATATATACCCTACACTTGTGGGTCATCAAGACTCTTTTCTGGCGCCGTTGCCGGGGAGTGAAGCTCTTTTGGTAGGTGGAATTTGGTAAGGAAAAATTTATATAGTGTGCTGAAATTTACTATCACTTGTTACTATGGAACATAATCCTTTGAGGGGCTTGTTCGGGGTATCTTCACCCCGACCAGTAGAGCAAAGAGTTTCTCTTCAACGTACTTAACCTACTGAAAATGTTTACTTTGAAATTCCTTCGGGCATGATAGAGAAACTGCTAGCTAATCCTTTTAGAGGTGATGGAACATTACATCCTGATTTGCACCTAATCTATGTGGATGAATTTTGTGGATTATTTAAGCTTGCAGTTATGCCCGAGGATGTTATCAAGAAGAAGGTCTTCCCTTTGTCTTTGAAGGTAAAGGCATTGACATGGTTTAGGCTATGTGATGATATGGGATCATGGAACTACAACATATTGAAATTGGAATTTCATCAGAAGTTTTATCCTATGCATCTTGTTCATCGCACTACTAGGAAAAGGCCTACTAATGGCGCACCAAATTTGGCCATTAATGGCGCATTAGTGGTGCGCCATTAGTGCCACGCCATTAGTATATTTTACTAATGGCGCACCACTGGTGCGCCATTAGTATCTGGTATACTAATGGCGGACCTCGGATGCACCATTAGTATATACAACAGTGCGCCATTAGTATGCCTCCCAGGGGGCCATGTATACCCAGGTGCTTTGGCATACTAATGGCGCACAACAACAGGATGCGCCATTAGTAACTTCGGCATACTAATGGCGCACTATTTAATGATGTGCCATTAGTATCCTTTGGCATACTAATGGCGCACTGTGATGTGATGCGCCATTAGTATGAATATTAGGTTTTCTTTATTTTTTTATTTTCTATTTTTTGCACAGGTTACAAAATGTATAATTGGACAAAATATAGACAGCACACATCAACAACAGATTCATCGAATACAATAGAAGATTAGTCTCTGAATACAATTCATCATATTAGTCTCCGAATACAATTCATCATATTAGTCTCCGAATACAATTCATCATATTAGTCTCCGAATTGAAAAGACCGAACACAGATAGAACATTATATTACAAGTCTCGAGACCGCGAGTAGCGAGTTTGTCTTCACATTACAAGTTGATATCGATCATCTAAACTACCATCACATAGAAGAGAGCTGCGGTCATCACGATGAGCATCATCACAATGAAACTCGTCTTCATCCGGTTCCTCCAACGCTCCCTCCCCTCTCCCACTAGATAGCAGGCGTATCTAGATTCGGCCTCGGCCCTAGTGGTGTACCCTTTGTAACTGTTACCGCTGAATCGGTGAACCTGTGTCCGACACTCCTCCCAGTCGTCGTAGACTCCGGGAACCTTACCCTTGTACACGACATACGACGGCATCGCTATGCACTAGCCAAACGAAACGTTAGTACCAATTCACAGACAATACATAAGCAATATATAAGTATGCAACAGAACGATCGGAAGAGAAAAGCAAGACATTAATAGCATCGATTACATCTAAGTTGAACGACTCTCGAAACCAAAGAGACATACTACAAGTTCATTAAAGTTTAATTACAACATGAGCCAATCGATGTTTCAGAACTAGACACAGCATCACTGCTTTCGACTCGACTCAAGGGACCGGAGCGTGGATGAAGCCGCCGTCTATCGTGGGAGTCATGAAATAACGGTCGTTGTCAGCCTGCATTTGTAGCATTGTGTCGATGTCACTGTTGGACGGTTGATTTCTGAGGTAGAACTGCCCCGAGGTACGAAGGACATCTTGATAGATAATTTCCGCAAACTCCGACTAGATGCGAAAGAATTCTTGTCTGATGTCCGCGTCCTGGATTGCCGACACGCTCGCGGCCCAATCTTTGAGTTTACTCGGTAGCAGAAGTTGATGATGGTCCCGTACGATCGCCCGCATGTGATGGATGGCGTAGTAGGCACCCTTCTGACCGCCAGGCGGCTGCTTGACGCAGCAGAACATCGTATTGTGGGAGAACACGTGCTTGCCGTACTTACGAATAGGCCTGGTGAAGGTGCCTCCAGATTTGGCGTAGCCGGGGAGAACATCATCAAGAACCTTCTTGACATTTGTGTAGTCTACGTTCGAATGACGGTCCGGGTCGAAATACGTGGCCATGGAATATTTGGGGCTTAGGAGGATGAGCATGCAATGTGTGTCACTGCAGAAAACACGGAATGTTAAAAGAAAAACGATCGAAATCTAAGAATTCATATGTTACGGGGCGGTTGAGGGGAGGACTTACTCGGGAAAGTAAGGCACGAGGAAGTTATCCTTATCTTGGTTTGCCAGAATGACGCCTTCGAGGTAAGAACTCGCGACTTGCCGGTCCCAGCGCTGCCCAAGATCTTGGCACGCATGTAGAAGGGGTCGACTATCACGATGTCCGGGGTCTTGTCGCGAATGATCCGCATCTCCATACTCAGCGAAAATAGCCGAACGAAGGTGTAGTGCAGCGGATGAAGGTTCAACATAGCGTGGATGTCATCAAACCGCAGGACGATCGTACCCCCGATGGAGTTATCCACAAAGCCCTTGCCCTCTGGCACCTTGGCCGCGAAAACCGGGTATGCCACATCCTTCTCTCTGAGACGCCGCTTCTCCAAAGAAAGAACACTGTCATGCAGACTCCGCATAGCACCGGTTGCAGCATCGAGCATATTTCTCGGTAGCATCGGCCTACCCGCCACATGCAGCCTCCTCATTAAATCCTCAGGTGAAGGTGGCACGTCCTGAGCACGGATCGTACTCGGTGCCGGCTGGCCCGCACCCTTGTTAGTCTTTCTTTTGCGTGCCTTCTTCTTCTCCTATAATGGGACCGAGTTCTGCTCATAGACCGCCTTCTTGAGTGTGTTGGGGCTGATAATATTTCGCACCTCGCCTATCTGAGGCTCGGTGAAGTCGGCAGCTGGAGGCGTCTCCTGAGAGCTGAACTGCAGACGATGCCTGTTGCAACTTGGCTTCTCCGCGGTACCAGCTAGATCGCGCACGTCTTTTGTTGGGTTGGGTTCTTCAGAAGGAGGCCCCATGAAGTCACCACCGTACCCATGATCGGCAAAGTACTGATCGACGTTGCCAAATGTATCGTCGTCGTCGTCGTTCTGATCCTGTGCCATATGCATGTTTGGATCCAGTGGCATAGGGATGTCCGGCACCGTTGCGGCGGTCTGGCCATGGGGCCGACTTGGCGCCGGCACGACTAGCGGTGTTGTCTTTGGGGTGGTGTCCCTCGCCCCCAAACGAATCTGGCTCTTTGGCCAAAGCAGGGGCCAGCTCAGGCAGGCGCTGAGGGTCATCACGTCATCATCGTCGGCCCTGACGGGTCGAATCAGAGGTAACAACTCGTCGCAGCCTGGCAGCACCCGAACCAGTTGAACCCTAAACAAGTTGGGTGGCATCTAGGTACCGTGGAACAAGGGGTTGCCCGGTTGAACGATTTTGCCCTTGGCGACATCGACCAACTCGTTGTTCACGAAGTGCAGGAGAGTGCACGGAACGTCGGCGGCGCTATGCGAAAACATGTAGGGCGTCAGGGATGCCCAGTCAAAGGCAAGGAGATGAAGTCCTCGGCTGAGAGAGGCTTAATTAGTTACCGTGATGATGGCGTCGAGCTAGGCTAATGTCGAGGCACCGCCAACGGCGGGCGTGCAGTTGACGGAGGGGCCGCTTGCTGCAGAGGTGGCGGCCGGCGTACACCCGGGTGCATTAAGCTCCCGTGCTGGCGTCGGAGACACCAATGCTGCCTCCGCCGGAGACACCAATGGCCACGCCATCGCGTTCTGTGAGTTGCTGGCCGTGAAGCTAGGAATCGGGGGCGGCCCCTGTTGGCCGCCTGCAATCCACAAACTCAACCCCTCGATCAAGGTAGGCACAATGGCGGTGATCGTCGCTCTGAGTTGTTGTTGCACTTGCTCTTGGACAATCTCCGGAATCCGCGCCACCTATGCCTTGAGTTCTTGAACCTCGCGCGCCTGGCTTTCCGAGCTGGTCTTTTTCTCCTTTCGCCCACCAGTGTTATAGTATGACGACCATTTTGTCGACAAGCCTTTGCCGGCCACACGACCAGCTGACGTCGGCTTACTGAGCTTATCCTTGTTCTTCATTACATTCAACGCCCTATTTAGAGTGGTATCCCAAGGGTTGCTCTTAGTTGACCCCGCGCTACAGCTTTCAGTCGCCTGCGGAAGGAATGCGAACCATTTAGAAATTTGGCTTCATTAATTAGAATGCAACCATATGGAGCTAATTACGCGGGGGTGTATTCCTTACCAGAACAAGCTCAAGCGCCCTGGTCTTCGGATCCATGGTAAGCTCCTTTGTTTTCGGGTCCTTCTTGTACCGGGCCCTGGCAAAGTTCCTGGTCTGCTTGTCACTGTATTTATCGAAGAGGGGCGGTAGGCCTTGCTCGGCACGGTCCGCCTCCTCCTTGTCCCATATAGGCTCCTCCACTCTGTAACCGTCGGGACCGAGTGTGTGTTCCCCTAAGTTCAGCTCCCGCATTTCTTTCCCCCACTGACTTGATTCGGAGTTTGCGGTGCTCGAGCAATTGATCTTGAAGTCGTTGTAGTCATCTTCGGTGATCGAAGGATTTTTCTCCTTGATCTTCTCATGTGAAGAGGTGAAACAATATATGCATCTCCAAGCAGTATCATTCAACATTTTGGACAAACCACTACAAGCAATACTGGATCAGATACAAGAAGAATGTGAGAAAATGCAGACAAATACTAACAGATTGAGGTGTTTAACTTGTGGTGCTCTCTGTGCTATTAACATTTCAAGTCAAAACCTTTTCTGGTTAGTAAGTGTTTCTTGAGCATATGTATGTAGTAAGTGTTTCTGCTCTCAGTGTTTCAGAACACATATTTTAGCTAGCTATCTGTTCACAATCTGCAACATGAGACACTGAAAACAATTGCAACCAATGAATCTACACTTCTATAAGAAAATAAATCAGAAACTTAGTCTGTCATCATTAGGCAGCCACCATTAGTTATTCCGTTATGTTAAAGCAGAAATAGAAAAATAGACTGAAAACACTAAAATCAGAAACTTAGTGCATGATACAGATGCAAAGTAGGTTCAAAGACAAATGAAGACCATATGGTAAGTACAGCAAGCGAAATAGGATCACCAACTAATAGCTGAATGAAAGGCATATATATGACAGGCATATTTTCCGGCTACAAAGTGTTGTGGCAAATATGCCAGGCACCACAATGTGATCACACAAACAAAATAGCCTCAAACCAGTTATTCTCGCATGATAATATGAAAATGCATATGGCACTGCCAAATTATACTATCCATATTTCGGTATAATGTCATTATTCCATACAGCAGGCAGCACTGTCACCACAAATCAGTTATTCTAGCATAATATAAATACGCAGAACAGAAGCAACAATTTACATTTCTGCATACGGCGTTGCCAATTTTTTTCTATCCATGTTTCAATTTGATGCCATCACTCCATTCAGCAAGCAGCATTGTAACAAAAAGAAATTCTAGGCGCAAATTTCATCAGAATGAAATTAAGTTAGTGAAACTGTCACACATTTCTTCACAATGAAAATGAAGCAGCAGGTGAACAAGTACAGGATTCGTAGACTTGAGCGGCTTGGTATTTGGGTACCTGGCCGATGATGACGGCTTTGACGTTGTGGAAGGGGGTGGTGTGGAGCGCGTGGAAGACGAGGTGGGGCGGCGGGTAGACGGGCACCTTGGCATGCAGGCGCTCGTGGGCGATGAAGCGGCAGAGGTCGAGCGCGTAGGGCTTGCGCAGCTCCCCGGACAGCGCCTCCAGCCACGTCTCCTCCACGAGCAGCTCCTCCAGCTTCGTGGCGCCGCCAGCCGCTAGATGCGAAACCCCCAGCAGTTCAGTTAGAACCCTAGCCAGGGTCCGGGGAGTGGGGGGCGTGGAGAAAGAGGGTACCTTCAGACTCAGCGGGGCGAAGGTTGCGCCAGGCGCGGGCGAGGCGTCGAGGCGGCGTCGGGGCATCGAGACGGCGTCGGGGCGTCGAGGCGGCGTCGAGGCGTCGATGCGGCGTCGGGGCGGCGTCGAGGCGGCGGGGCAGCGGCGTCGGGAGAGGAGAGGGGAAGGGGATCGAGGGCAAGGGAGAGAGAGGGGATAGGTTTGGGCCGGGGAGGAAATATGGATGGGGGCGGCACAATACTAATGGCGCACCACCCCTCGGTGCGCCATAAGTACATCCATACTAATGGCGCACCTCACCCTGGTGCGCCATTAGTAATTTTTTTTGATTTCTGCTTGAGCCAATAGGTTATCTTCCACCTGACCTAATCCACATCAAGTTCCCTCTACTAGCTTGACTGGTTAGCAGCCAGTTCTCACACCAGGAGGTCCTAGGTTCGATTCCCAGGCTCCACAATTTTTTTTATGCATTTAAAATGCTGTTTGATACTTATTTGTGTTTAAATATGTTCAAACTTGTTTAAATCATAACAGTAATATTTTTTTATAAGACGGTAATAATTTTTTTAAAAATATCATCAAACAGTAATGCCGGTGGAGCGGGGGAGGGTGCGGGGGGTGCGGGGGGTCGGCGGTGGCGATTGAGTAGGGGAGGGGTGCGGGGGGTCGGCGGCGGCGGCCGGTGGACCGGGGGGTGCTCGGCGGTGAGGGGGGCCGGATCTAGCGAGGTGGGATAGCGATCGAGATGGAGGGGGATCGAGATCGAGTGTCCATGAAATTTAAAAATATTCATGATAGTTCAAAAAGTGCCCATGAAATACAATCGACAAATGAAGGCTACGATTTAAATACAATCGATCTTAGCTAGCTATCTGTTCACAATCTTCTTGCCCTTCTTTTTCGCAAATGGAGTTCTTCTGTGGAACGGACGTCCTTTAGGTAGGGTGGTCTTGCTTCTTCTTGTGGTGTATGCTGCTACTTCATCATCGTCATCATGTTCGATCCTCGGGTCGCCATACTTGTCGAAGTCTTGCTCATTGGCTACTCCATCCATTCCGACGATCTTCCTTTTGCCTCTCCTCACGACAACACGACTGGGCTTTGACGGGTCGGTAATGAAGAAGCATTGGTCCACTTGGGAAGCCAGTACCCATGGCTCATTTTTCGCGGTGACGTTTGCGCCCGCGGTCTTGGATTTGGCTTCGGGTATAACCATGGTGGTGAAATACCGGTCTTCTTTTAGGACGCTCTTGGCCCATCTGACACGGAACATCGGAACCTTCTCTCCAGCGTAGCTCAGCTCCCAGATCTCCTCGATCCTTCCGTAGTATCTGTCCTTGTCGTTACCGGTGTAGGATTCCATCGTTACCCCGGAGTTCTGATAACCATCGCTCTTCATGTCCTTGGCCTCGGTGTAGAATGTGTAGCCGTTGATATCGTACGCCTCATAGGTCATCAGGTTGTGCTCGGCGCCCTGTGACAAGGCGAATATGAGTTGTTCTTCCGCGGAAGAATCCTCATGTAAAGGGTACGACAGAAGCTTCTGCTTGAACCAACGCGTGAAACATGAGTTGTGCTCTTTGAGTATATCTCCGTCCGTCCTCTGTTGGCCTCGGTCATTGTACGTCTTCTTAATAAAGGTTTTGTGCTCTACCACCCAAGGATCGACCACGTCTATGTGTTGTAGCGCGACTAGGTTTGCTCTTTCAAAGTCGGCGAGTCGACCCTCGAAGTCGACATGCATTTCGCGGCGACCCTCACGGTGACCCCATCCAGCGAGCCTGCCGAGGTGCCTGTTGACGGGCAGACCAACGGGGTTCTCGATGCCTAGATAATTCGTGCAGTAGGAGATGCACTCTTCGGTCAGAAAGCCCCTGGCTATGCTTCCCTCTGGACGTGACATGTTGCGAACGTATCCTTTGATGACACCATTCATCCTTTCGAACGGCATCATGCTGTGCAGGAACGTCGGCCCGAGTTGGATGATATCCTCCACTATATGGACCAGCAGATGCACCATAACGTCGAAGAATGCGGGCGGGAAGTACATCTCAAGCTCGCATAGTATCACCACGATCTCTTCCTGTAGCCTTCTGAGTTGCCTCACGCCAATCGACTTCCGAGAGATGACGTCGAAAAAGTTGCATAGGCCAAATAGCATTTCACGGACGTGCGCGTCCATGATCCCACAGATTGCAACTGGAAGTATCTGCGTCATCAGCACGTGACAGTCGTGAGACTTCATCCCGCTAAACTTCTGCTTCGCTGGGTCTAGGTATCTGCTTATCTTCCCCGCGTAACCGTAAGGAAGTTTTACTCCTAGGAGGCAGGTGAAAAACTGCTCGATCTCCTCCTGACTTAGAGTGAAGCACGCGGGAGGGTAGTCATTTCCGGTCTTCTTGGCCTTTTTGCCTTTGCGACGACTTTCTGTGTCCTGCTTCGCCTCATCATCATCATCATCATCATATATAGCGTGAAGCTCCTGCCTGATGCCCATTGATTTCAAGTCTGCCCTTGCTTTCGGCCCATCTTTGGTCCTCTCTGGCATGTTGAGCAGGGTACCAAGCAGACTCTCGCACACGTTCTTCGTGATATGCATGACATCAAGGCTGTGAGGCACACGGTGGATCTTCCAGTACGGCAAGTCCCAGAAAACAGACCTCGTTTTCCATACCTTCAGCAGCGGCTCTGGCGCCTTTCGCTTCTTTCCCGGCTCTGGCGCCTTTTGCTTCTTTCCCGGCAGTGGGCAGTCTTTCCAATTTTTCAACAGCTTGTCTATTTCCTCGCCGCTCCTCGTACACGGGCGTTTTCGGGGTTCGGTTTCACCATCGAACAGATCCTTGCGTTTCCTCCACGGGTCATCGTCGCGAAGCCACCTTCGATGTCCCATGAACACGGTTTTCGAAGACCCGGGATCTCTATCTAGCTGGCGATACGTTGTGTCATCCATGCACCTTACGCATCCAGAAAATCCGTGGACTACCTGCCCCGCGAGATATCCGTAACCGAGATAGTCGTGCACCGTCGTGAGCAGTGCGGCTCTCATAGGGAAATATTCTTTCTCTGCGGCGTCCCACGTATTGGCTGGCATTTTCCACAGTGTGTCTAGCTCCTCCTTCAGCAGCCCCAGATACAGATTGATGTCGTTCCCTGGTTGTTTCGGCCCTTCAATTAGCATACTCATGTGAATGTACTTCCTCTTCATGCACAACCAGGGGGGAAGGTTGTACATCCACACAAACACAGGCCAGGTGCTATGTGTGCTTCTCTGGCTGCCAAACGGATTGACTCCATCGGTGCTCGCGCCCAGCACGATGTTCCTTGGATCCTTCCCAAATTCTGGGTATTCGAAGTTCAACGCTTGCCACTGGCTCGCATCCTTAGGGTGACTCAGCATCTTGTCTTTTTTATCTATCTCCGGATCATTTGCGTCATCTTCTCGCTTCTTCTCCTCCCTATCCGCGTGCCAACGCAGGAGCTTTGCTACCTTAGGGTCCACGAAATACCGCTGCAAACGAGGAGTGATCGGAAAATACCACACCACTTTTCGAGGAGCTTTCTTCCTCTTCTTGTATCGAGTGACGCCGCACACCGGACATATGGTAGACTCCGTGTGCTTGTCCCGATAAATGATGCAATTGTTCATGTACACATGGTATTTCACGTGCGGTAAATCCAGAGGACACATGATTTTCTTCGCCTCCTCCAAACTGGTCAGACACTTGTTCCCCTTGGGAAGACGTTCGTGCCAGAATGACATGTTCTCGTCGAAGCATGCGTCGGTCATTTTGTGTTTTACCTTCATCTCTAGAGCCATGAGCGTTACTTTCAGGCGGGTATCCTCGGGCCTGCATCCTTCATACAATGGAGTAACCGCGTCTAACTCAAGTTGATCCATCTTGGCTTTCTCTCGGGCGGCAGCTCTTGCGTTATCCATCTGCTTGAGAAGTAGCTCTTGAATATGAGGGTCCTGCACCCAGCCCATTGATGGTCCAGCGTCGTCGGCTCCGCCGGCATCATCATCTTCATGATCATGCCCGTCGTCTGCTCCGGCATCTTCCTCATCATCATGTCCTGCATCTTCTACATGATGATTGTGTACAACATCACCGTCATGATCATCTCCTGGGGATTCTTCGTCTTCTCGCCCGCCCGAGCCACGGTGGTTGTCTTGCTGCCCTTCCTCATTTCTTGCCCGGCCCCCATGGACGACTTCGTAGTCATCTTCATCACCTTGCCACCGATAGCCATCCATGAAACCACGCAAGAGCACGTGGTCCCGCACCTACCCGGAATCCGGGTCCGCAATAAGGCTCTTCAGCTTGCATCTTCGACACGGACATCTTATCTCCGTCTCGTTCTTTTGAAGCATCTCGGCCTTCGCGGACCTCAAAACCTATTCACGATGCCTTCGGTCATCGTGCGGACCATGGTCGCCTGCGGGGTAGAGCAAAACGATATTTTAGAACCAAGAAAAAATTTGGCATGACTTTCCCTAAAAATAGGACCAAAAAGAATGCTTAATGCCAAAATTCTCGCCGAAACGGAAATGAATCAACATTCCGGCAAAATATTGGCAACTATCGCATTTCAAATACCGGTACACCTCCAAACACAAACACATATGCAACACCACAAACATATGCAACACCACGAACATACATAGATCTAGCTAGGCCATAAAAAGTGCATGTGCACATTGTTGTAGGGAGAACAACATAAATATAGCTTCCCCCCTTACTTACCTATCAAAACAAGGTAATTTAACCACTTAAATTGAATGAATCTATGGTGGAAATGAGGTGAAAAAGAGGAGGCACCCGAGACAAGGAGGAGGTGGAGAGAATGAAGTGGGGAGAAAGTGAGTGTGGGTAGGAGAGGCTGTCCAAAATATCTTGTTGCTGCCCACTTACTAATGGCGCACCAACTCTAAATGCGGTTACTAATGGCGCACCTTCTAGTGGTGCGCCATTAGTAGTTTTGCAAAAAAAAACATACTAATGGCGCACTGTTCCACAGTGCGCCACTACTAGTTTAAACTAGTAATGGCGCACGGTGGAACAGTGCGCCATTAGTAGTTTTGCAAAAAAAGGAATAAAAAATATAATAAAAAAACAACATTAGTGGCGCACTTTCCGACAGGTGCGCCATTACTAGTTACAACTAGTAATGGCGCACTGTGTCTGGATGCGCCATTAGTATGTTTGGACAGGCGCACTAGTTCAAAAAAAATTGATACTAATGGCGCACCCTGGGCCAGGTGCGCCATTACTAGTTTCAACTCTAATGGCGTATCAGAAGGTGGTGCGTGGCGCACCGCTTTTCTGGTGCGCCATTAGTGTCAATCCCATCTATAGCCCTTTTTCTAGTAGTGTCGTGATCGTAATTATATATATAATTTTTGGCCTTGCGAAGGAGAAAGCATCGCTCAAGCTTGGGGGAGGCTTAAGTCAATGTTATATTCATGCCCCAATCATGAGCTCTCAATAGAAATTATTATTCAAAAAAATTATGCTTGGATTTTTCTCGGTAATCGCTCCATGCTCGATACTTCTTGTACTGGCTCATTTATGATGAAGACTATTGAATTCAAATGGGATTTATTGGAAAGAATTAAACGCAACTCTGAAGATTGGGACCTTGACGAAGGTAAGGAGTCAGGTATAACACCAAAATTTGATTGTGTTAAATCTTTTATGAATACCGATGCTTTCCGTGAATTTAGCACTAAATATGGACTTGACTCTAAGATAGTAGCTTCTTTCTGTGAATCCTTTGCTACTCATGTTGATCTCCCTAAGGATAGTGGTTTAAATATAATCCTCCCATTGAAGTAAAAGTAGTTTCACCTATTAAAGTTGAAGAAAAGACTATCACTTATAATGATCCTGTTGTTCCTACTGCTTATATTGAGAAACCACCTTTCCCTGTAAGAATAAAGGATCATGCTAAAGCTTCAACTGTGGTCCGTAAGAGTAATACTAGAACACCTACTCCCTCTGAGCAAATTAAAGTTGAACCTAGTATTGATATGGTTAAAGATCTCTTGGCCGATAATATTGATGGGCATGTTATTTACTTCTGTGATAAAGCTGTTAGAATTGCTAGACCCGATATTAAAAATAAACATAGACCTGTTGTAGGCATGCCTATTATTATTATTAAAATAGGAGATCATTGCTATCATG
This sequence comes from Triticum aestivum, assembly GCF_018294505.1. Lineage (NCBI taxonomy): Eukaryota > Viridiplantae > Streptophyta > Magnoliopsida > Poales > Poaceae > Triticum > Triticum aestivum. The sequence goes on from NC_057812.1 coordinate 169,702,039, forward strand.
GCTTATGTGATATGGATGCTAGTGCAAGTGCAATGCCTCATTCCTTATATAAAGAAAATATGCATGATATTGCACCTGCTGAGATAGAGGAAATTGATGTTACAATTAAGCTTGCCAATAGAGACACTATTTCACCAGTTGGGATTGTTAGAGATGTTGAAGTCTTGTGTGGGAAAGTTAAATACCCTGCTGATTTTCTTGTTCTTGGTTCCCCACAAGATGACTTTTGTCCCATTATATTTGGTAGACCCTTCTTGAATACTGTTAATGCTAAGATAGACTGCAAAATGGATGTTGTTACTATTGGTTTGGGGGACATGTCTCATGAGTTTAATTTTGCTAAATTTCATAGACAACCCCATGATAAAGAATTGCCTAGTAAAGATGAAATTATTGGTCTTGCTTCTATTGTCGTGCCTCCTAGTGATCCTTCAGAACAATATTTGCTAGACCATGAAAATGATATGTTTATGAATGAAAGAAGGGAAATAGATGAAGTATTCATTAAACAGGGACCTATTTTGAAACACAACTTGCCTATTGAAATCCTAGGGGATCCTCCTCCACCCAAGGGTGATCCCATGTTTGAGCTTAAACCTTTACCTGATACTCTTAAATATGCTTATCTTAATGAGAAAGAGATATATCCTATTATTATTAGTGCTAACCTTTCAGAGCATGAAGAAAAGAATTTATTGAAAACTCTGAAGAAACACTGTGCTGCTATTGGATATACTCTTGATGATCTTAAGGGCATTAGTCCCACTCTATGACACCACAAAATAAAATTAGAGAAAGACGCAAAACCGGTTGTTGATCACCAACGACGGTTAAATCCTAAGATGAGAGAAGTGGTAAGAAAAGAAATATTAAAGCTTCTGGAGGCAGGTATAATTTATCCCATTGATGATAGTCTGTGGGTAAGTCCTGTCCATTGTGTCCCTAAGAAGGGAGGTATTACTGTTGTTCCTAGTGATAAAGATGAATTGATTCCACAAAGAATTGTTACAGGTTATAGAATGGTAATTGATTTCCGCAAATTAAATAAAGCTACTAAAAAGGATCATTACCCGTTACCTTTTATTGATCAAATGCTAGAAAGATTATCCAAACATACACATTTTTGCTTTCTAGATGGTTATTCTGGTTTCTCTCAAATACCTGTGTCAAAAGAGGATCAAGAAAAGACAACTTTTACTTGCCCTTTCGGTACCTTTGCTTATAGATGTATGCCTTTTGGTTTATGCAATGCACCTGCTACCTTTCAAAGATGTATCACTGCTATATTCTCTGACTTTTGTGAAAAGATTGTTGAGGTATTCATGGATGATTTTTACGCATATGGAACTTCTTTTGATGATTTCTTAAGCAAACTTGATCGAGTTTTGCAGAGATGTGAGGAAACTAATCTTGTCTTGAATTGGGAGAAGTGCCACTTTATGGTTAATGAAGGTATTGTCTTGGGGCATAAAATTTCTAAAAGAGGTATTGAGGTTGATAAAGCTAAGATTGATGCTATTGAAAGATGCGATGTCCTAAGGACATTAAAGTTATAAGAAGTTTCCTTGGTCATGCTGGATTTTATAGGAGGTCCATTAAGGATTTCTCTTAAATCTCTAGGCCTCTGACTAATCTCTTACAAAAAGATATTCCTTTTGTCTTTGATGATGATTGTGTAGAAGCATTTGAAATACTTAAGAAAGCTTTGATTTCTGCACCTATTGTTCAGCCACCTGATTGGAATTTACCTTTTGAAATTATGTGTGATGCCAGTGATTATGCTGTAGGGGTTGTTCTAGGACAAAGAGTTGATAAGAAATTAAATGTTATCCAATATGCTAGTAAAACTCTAGACAGTGCCCAAAGAAATTATGCTATTATTGAAAAGGAATTTCTAGCAGTTGTATTTGCTTGTGATAAGTTCAGACCTTATATAGTTGATTCTAAAGTAACGGTTCACACTGATCATGCTTCTATTAAATATCTTATGGAAAAGAAAGATGTTGAACCTAGACTTATTAGATGGGTCCTATTTCTTCAAGAATTTGATTTGCATATTATTGATAGAAAGGGAGTTGAGAACCCCGTTGCAGACAACTTGTCTAGGCTAGAGAATGTTCTTGATGACCCACTATCTATTGATGATAGCTTTCCTGATGAACAACTAGTTGTCATAAATGCTTCTCGTACTGCTCCATGGCATGCTGATTATGCTAACTATATTGTTGCTAAATTTATACCACCTAGTTTCACATACCAGCAAAAGAAAAAGTTCTTCTATGATTTAAGACATTACTTTTGGGATGACCCACACCTTTATAAAGAAGGAGTAGATGGTGTTATTAGACATTGTGTACCTGAGCATGAACAGGAACATATCCTATGCAAGTGTCACTCTGAGGCTTATGGAGGACACCATGCTGGAGATAGAACTGCACATAAGGTATTGCAATTTGGTTTTTATTGGCCTATTATCTTCAAAGATGCCCGTAAGTTTGTCTTGTCTTGTGATGAATGTCAAAGAATTGGTAACATTAGTAGATGTCAAGAAATGCCTATGAATTATTCACTTGTTATTGAACCATTTGATATTTGGGGCTTTGATTATATGGGACCGTTTCCTTCCTCTAATGGGTATACACATATTTTAGTTGTTGTTGATTACGTTACAAAGTGGGTAGAAGCTATTCCAACTAGTAGTGCTGATCATAATACCTCTATTAAGATGCTTAAAGAAGTTATTTTCCGAGGTTTGGAGTCCCTGGATACTTAATGACTGATGGTGGTTCACATTTTATTCATAGTGCTTTTCATAAATTGCTTGCTAAGTATGATGTTAATCATAGAATTGCATCACCATATCATCCACAGTCTAGTGGTCAAGTAGAACTGAGTAATAGAGAGCTTAAATTAATGTTGCAAAAGACTGTAAATAGATCCAGAAAGAATTGGTCCAAGAAACTTGATGATGCATTATGGGCTTATAGAAGTGAATACAAAAATCCTATGGGTATGTCTCCATATAAAATGTTTTATGGAAAAGCATGTCACTTACCTCTCAAACTAGAACATAAGGCATATTGGGCCATTAAAGAGCTCAATTATGATTTCAAACTTTTCGGTGAGAAGAGGATTTTTGACGTTAGCTCACTTGATGAATGGAGAAACCCAGGCCTATGAGAATGCCAAATTGTTTAAAGAAAAAATTAAAAGATGGCATGACAAAAGGATACAAAAACATGAGTTTAATGTAGGTGATTATATATTGCTATACAACTCTCGTTTAAGATTTTTTGCAGGCAAACTTCTCTCTGAATGGGAAGATCCTTACGCCATTGAGGAGGTCTATTGTTCCAGTGCTATAAAAATCAACAGCTTCGAAGGCACAAATCTGAGGGTGGTGAACGGTCAAAGAATCAAACATTATATCTCAGGTAATCCCATAAATGTTGAAACTAATGTTATTGAAAATGTAACCCCGGAGGAATACATAAAGGACACTTTCCAGAGTGTTTCAGACTCCGAAAGGGAATAGGTATGAGGTACGGTAAGTAAACCGACTCCAAAATAGTTCAAATAGCAATTTTTTTCTGTTTTGGAATATTTAAGGAAATAGGAAAATAAGAAGTGGTCCGGGAAGGACATGAGGCGTCCATGAGGGTGGAGGGTGCGCCCTACCCCCTTGGGCATGCCCCCCTGCCTCTTGGGCACCTTGTGTTCTCTCCGGACTCCGTTTTCTTGCACGATACTTCTTTTGGTCGGTAAAAATTCATTATATAATCTCCCAAAGGTTTTGACCACCATACCACGCAAATATCTCATGTTTTTGTTTCGAGTTGTTTTCTGCCAGGGTTGTCAAGGCCATGCATCATGTCGTCTCCGTCCTCCTCCAACAATGAGGGAAACGATGCTTGGCTAATGAAGATAGAGCTGAAGAGAGAAGAGCCCGGAGAGATCAACAAGGATGATGGGATCAAGAAGGCCATGGGGGATCAAGTTTCAACAGTAGTAGAAGAAGACATCCTTCAACCTCATCACAATCTCTTTACCCCAATGGAAATTGAAGCTTTCAAGATGATTGAGTTAGCTCGCATTCAAAACAAGTATCTCACAAGTGAAAATATTTTGTTGAAGGAGCATATCATCGCACTCAAGGGCATTATCCGCAAATTGGAGGATCTCCTACGCTCGATGTGCAACTATCCATCATCACCAACACCTTCTTCACCAACAAAGAAGAACTGAGTATCGGGTATGGGCACTCCCCTTGGCAACTGCCAAGCTTGGGGGAGTTCCCCGGTATCGTATCACCATCACACTTTTATCTTTACCGTTTTTCTTAGTTCGATCCTTTTGGTAATATCTTGATCTAGTAGAATAAAGTTTTAGTATGATCTAGTTTTGAGTTTTGCTTTATGATCCTTCTATGTAATCGAGTCCATGAGCTATATATAATAAAGATTAGTGTTGAGTCAAGGGCTTGACTATTTTGCTATGATCTTGAGGGAATAAAATAAAAGAGGAAGAATAAAAAGAAATAAAGAGATCTTATGGAGAGTAATGACTTCACATATAAAAAGTATGATGAATAAAAGTTGTTGAGAGTTGAGAAACATAGTTTTGGTCATCGTTGCAATTAATAAGAAGTAATAAAGAAATAGAGGTTTTCACATATAAATACACTATCTTGGACATCTTCTATGATTGTGAGACTCATTAAAATATGACATGCTAAAGAGTTGATGTTGTACAAGGAAGACAACGTAATGGGTTATGTTTTCTTATATCTAAAATAAATTATATTGTCATGGATATCCAATATGTTGAGCTTGCCTTTCCCTCTCATGTTAGCCAAATTCTTTGCACCAAGTAGAGATACTACTTGTGCTTCCAAATATCCTTAAACCCGGTTTTTTCATAAGAGTCTACCATATCTACCTATGGATTGAGTAAGATCCTTCAAGTAAGTTGTCATCGTTGCAAGCAATAAAAATTGCTCTCTAAATATGTATGATTTATTAGTGTGGAGAAAATAAGCTATATACGATCTTGTGATTTGGAAGAAATAAAAGCGACGGACTGCATAATAAAGTCCATATCACAAGTGGCAATATAAAGTGACGTTCTTTCGCATTAAGATTTTGTGCATTCAACCATAAAAGCACATGCCAACCTCTGCTTCCCTCTGCGAAGGAACTATCTTTTATTCTTGTCTATTACTTCATAATAGAGTCATGGTGATTTTCACCTTTCCTTTTTACATTTTATACTTTGGCAAGCACAATGTGTTGGAAAGATCCTGATATATATAGCTAATTGGATGTGAGTTTTCATGAACCATTATTGTTGACATTACCCTTGAGGTAAAAGGTTGGGAGGCAAAACTATAAGCCCATATCTTTCTCTGTGTCCAATTAAAACTTCATAACCATAAGTATTGCGTGAGTGTTAGCAATTGTGAAATACTAAATGATAGTTGAGTATGTGGACTTGCTGAAAAGCTCTTATATTGACTATTTCTGATGTTATGATAAATTGCAATTGCTTCAGTGACTGATATTACAGTTTGTTGGTTTTCAATGAAGTTTATGATTCATACTTGAAACTGTGAATGAATTGTTACTTTAGCATAAGAGATCATATGACAATATATATATATATATATGTTGCTGTTCTAAGAATGATCATGATGCCCTCATGTCCGTATTTTATTTTATCGACACCTCTATCTCTAAACATGTGGACATATTTTTTGATTTCGGCTTCCGCTTGAGGACAAGAGAGGTCTAAGCTTGGGGGAGTTGATACGTCCATTTTGCATCATGCTTTTATATTGATATTTATTGCATTGTGGGCTGTTATTACACATTATGTCACCATATTATGCCTATTCTCTCTTGTTTTACAAGGTTTATATGAAGAGGGAGAATGCCGACAGCTAGAATTCTAGGCTGGAAAAGGAGCAAATATTAGAGACCTATTCTGCACAACTTCAAAAGTCCTGAAACTTCATGGGAGCATGTTTCAGAATATATAAAAAATATTGGGCGAAAGAAATACCAGAGGGGGGCCACCCACCATCCACGAGGGTGGGGGCGCCCCCTACCTCGTGGGCCCCCTGGTAGCCCTCTGATGCCCATCTTTGGCTATATGGAGTCTTTCATCGAGGAAAAAATCATAAGCAATCTTACGAGACGAAACTCCGTCGACACAAGGCGGAACCTTGGCAGAACCAATCTAGCGCTTCGGCGAAGCTGTTCTGCCGGGGAAACTTCCCTCCGGGAGGGGGAAACGTCACCACCACCATCATCATAGATCCTCTCATCGGGAGGGGGTCAAGCTCCATCAACATATTCACCAGCACCATCTCATCTCAAACCCTAGTTCATCTCTTGTATCCAATCTTTGTCTCAAAACCTCAGATTGGTACCTGTGGGTTGCTAGTAGTGTTGATTACTCCTTGTAGTTGATGCTTGTTGGTTTATTCGGTGGAAGATCATATGTTTAGATCCTTTATGCATATTAATAACCCTCTGATTATGAACATCAATATGATTTGTGAGTAGTTACGTTTGTTCCTGAGGACATGGGAGAAGTCTTGCTATAAGTAGTCATGTGAATTTGGTATTTGTTCGATATTTTGATGAGATGTATGTTGTCTCTCCTCTAGTGGTGTCATGTGAACGTCGACTACATGACACTTCACCATTGTTTGGGCCTAGGGGAAGGTATTGGGATGTAATAAGTAGATGATGGGTTGCTAGAGTGACAGAAGCTTAAACCCTAGTTTATGAGTTGCTTCGTAAGGGGATGATTTGGATCCATATGTTTCGTGCTATGGTTAGGTTTACCTTAATACTTCTTTTGTAGTTGCGGATGCTTGCAATAGGGGTTAATCATAAGTGTGATGCTTGTCTAAGGAAGGACAGTACCCAAGCACCGGTCCACCCACATATCAAATTATCAAAGTACTGAACGCGAATCATATGAACGTGATGAAAACTAGCTTGATGATAATTCCCATGTGTCCTCGGGAGCGTTTTCCTTTATATAAGAGTTTGTCCAGGCTTGTCCTTTGGTACAAAAAGGATTGGGCCATCTTGCTGCACCTTATTTACTTTATTTACTTGTTACCCATTACAAATTACCTTATCACAAAACTATCTGTTACCGATAATTTCAGTGCTTGTAGAGAATACCTTACTGAAAACTGCTTATCATTTCCTACTGCTCCTCGTTGGGTTCGACACTCTTACTTATCAAAAGGTCTACGATAGATCCCCTACACTTGTGGGTCATCAATGGCATATTGTTGATTGGAAATAATAAAGAATTTCTAGATAGCATAAAAGGATACTTGAATAAGAATTTTTCAATGAAAGACCTCGGTAAAGCTGCTTACATATTTGGCATCAAGATCTATAGAGATGGACCAAGATGCTTAATTGGACTTTCACAAAGCACATACCTTGATAAAGTTTTGAAGAAGTTCAAAATGGATCAGTGAAAGAAAGGCTTCTTGCCTGTGTTATAAGGTGTGAAGTTGAGTCAAACTCAATGCCCGACCACTATAGAAGATAGAGAGAAAATGAAAGTCATTCCCTATGCCTCAGCCATAGGTTCTATCATGTATGCAATGCTGTGTACCAAACTGACGTCAGCGGCATATTTTTATGGTGGTCTTAGCAAAAAAGGATTGAGCTATTTCAAGAAATATATTAAACCAACTCCAATCCTTTTACCAATTAACATCGTAGAAGATTTCACAAAACCATTATCGCTTAGCTTTCGACTTTTCGGGAATATATTGGTGGCTAAATTAGTCGTTGTTGTTCTTGTGCCTTGTTATAAGTTTAGCAGGGTGGTACCAAAGTAATCCAGGAGTGGACCACTAGACAGCGGTCAAGAACATCCTGAAATACCTGAAAAGGACTAAGGATATGTTTCTCATTTATGGAGGCGACAAAGAGCTTGTCGTAAATGGTTACGTCGATGCAAGCTTTGACACTGATCCAGATGACTCTAAGTCACAAACTGGATACGTATTTATATTGAACAGTGGAGCTGTCAGTTGGTGCAGTTCCAAGCAGAGCGTCATGGCGGGATCTATGTGTGAAGCGGAGTACATAGCTGCTTCGGAAGCAGCAAATGAAGGAATCTGGATGAAAGAGTTCATATCCGATCTAGGTGTAATACCTAGTGCATCAGGTCCAATGTAAATCTTTTGTGACAATACTGGAGCAATTGGCTTAGCGAAGGAATCCTGATTTCACAAGAGAACCAAACACATCAAGAGACGCTTCAACTCCATCCGTGATCAAGTAAAGGATGGAGACATAGAGATTTACAAAATACATACAGATCTGAATTTTGCAGACCCTTGACTAAGCCTCTGCCACGAGCAAAACATGATCAGCACCAAGACTCCATGGGTGCTAGAATCATTACTATGTAATCTAGATTATTGACTCTAGTGCAAGTGGGAGAGTAAAGGAAATATGCCCCAGAGGCAATAAGAAAGTTGTTATTTATATTTCCTTATATCATGATAAATGTTTATTATTCATGGTAGAATTGTATTAACCGGAAACTTGATACATGTGTGAATACATAGACAAAACAAAGTGTCCCTAGTATGCCTCTACTTGACTAGCTCGTTAATCAAAGATGGTTAAGTTTCCTGACCATAAACATGTGTTGTCATTTGATGAACGGGGTCACATCATTAGGAGAATGATGGGATGGACACGACCCATCCGTTAGCTTAGCATAATTATTGTTAAGATTTATTGTTGTTGCTTTCTTCATGACTTATACATGTTCCTTTGACTATGAGATTATGCAACTCCCGAATACCGGAGGAACACCTTGTGTGCTGTCAAACGTCACAACGTAACTGGGTGATTATAAAGATGCTCTATAGGTGTCTCCAAAGGTGTTTGTTAGGTTGGCATAGATCGAGATTAGGATTTGTCACTCCGAGTATCGGTGAGGTATCTGTGGGCCCTCTCGGTAATGCACATCACTATAAGCCTTGCAAGCAATGTGACTAATGAGTTAGTTATGTGATGATGCATTACGGAATGAGTAAAGAGACTTGCCGGTAACGAGATTGAACTAGGTATGATGATACCGACGATCGAATCTCGGGCAAGTAACATACCGATGACAAAGGGAATAACGTATGTTGTTATTGCGGTTTGACCGATAAAGATCTTCGTAGAATATGTAGGAACCAATAGGAGCATCCAGGTTCCGCTACTGATTATTGACCGGAGATGTGTCTCGGTCATGTCTACATAGTTCTCGAACCCGTAGGGTTCGCAGGCTTAATGTTCGATGACGATTTGTATTATGAGTTATGTGTTTTTGTGACCGAATATTGTTCGGAGTCCCAGATGAGATTACTGACATGGCGAGGAGTCTCGAAATGGTCGAGAGGCAAAGATTGATATATTGGACGATGATATTCGGACACCGGTATGGTTCGGGTATATTTTGGAGTACCGAGGGGTTACCGGAACCCTCCATGGAAATACTGGGCCTACATGGGCCTTAGGGGAGAGAGAGGGGAGCCTGCAAGGGGTGGCGCGCGCCCCCCTCCAAGGGAGTCCGAATTGGATAAGGAGAAGGGGGCGCGGCCCCCTTTCCCTCTCCCTCTCCTTCCTTTTCCCCCTTCGATGAGAAAGGAAAAGGGGGGGCGAATCCTACTAGGAGTGGAGTCCTAGTAGGACTCCCCCCCTTGGAGCACCCCCTTGGTGGTCGGCCTCCTCCTCCCCTCCTTTATATACGGGGGCAGGGGGAACCCCATAGCACAACAGTTATTCTCTTAGCAATGTGCGGTGCCCCCCTCCAAAGTTTACTCCTCCGGTCATAGCGTCGTACTGCTTAGGCGAAGCCCTACGCGGATCACATCATCAACACCGTCACCATGCCGTCATGCTCACGAAACTCTCCCTCGACCCTCTACTGGATCAAGAGCTCGAGGGACGTTATTGTGCTGAATGTGTGCTGAACACGGAGGTGCTATACGTTCGGTACTTGGATCGGTTGGATCGTGAAGACGTTTGACTACATCAACCGCGTTAACCTAACGCTTCCGCTTTCGGTCTATGAGGGTACGTGGACACACTCTCCCCGTCTCGTTGTTATGCATCTCCTAGATAGATCTTGCGTGAGCGTATGATTTTTTTTTTGAAATTGCATGCTACGTTCCCCTACATAGAGATGGAGATTCGGATGCATGCACTCCTCTTCTAGTTGTATTTCACCCATTTAGTCATGTCATGTCACTTAATCACATGGTCCATGCACCTACTATCTGACATGAAACCCACCACACACTTCTGCTTTTTTCTTGTGATTTCAAAGTTTGGAATCATTTTATCTTATGTACCAAAAGCCCGATTTAACTTTTGTTTGCATATTTGTATTCCTAGTGGCGGGGACTTCTAAACAAGATCACTCTTGGATATATTTTGATATTTTTAAATTTTTGATTTTTGAAACATGATGAAACCATACGAAAGATGGTGAAACTCCATAAAACATGGTCTGAAACTTATGATATTATGCGAAACTTGTTTCATGTAAATGTTGTAGTATGATGGGTTTTATATTCTATGTTTCATCCAGTTTCAAAATTTGTATTAAAAAATATGGAAATATATTCATGATTGATCTTGTTTGAAAGATCTCCTTACCAAGACCCCGAATATGTTAACAGGATAGAAAACAAAAAAAATCTCGGATGCGCACGAGTGTGCGTATCATTCATTAAATAAGAAAGGGGAGAGACACCCCAGGTCCACTGTTACATGATTTATTTACATGCAAATTTTATCCCACACCACCTAAGATTCCTAGTACAGACTACTCACTGACGTCCCACTCTACAAGGTCTACATCAAACCCTTGAGCATCACCCTTAAGTAATCCAGCCTTCACCCAAAGCTTGCCCTCGTCACGGATCCGTTGGATGATACATGGTACTGATGGTGTCACCCCGTTGAATATAATATCATTCTGATGCTTCCATATCATCCACAGCCCGAGAAGGCACTTGGCCCTAGTTGCTTTTCGGTTGGTTGAGCTTTCTTCTTGCCTGCTACACCATTGCCCTTGGTTCTTGATTGCCAGCCAAGCAAAGAAACGACATCGTAGGGGTGCTTTGGATTGCCAAGTGAACGATGCGATTGTGGACACCTCCCGACCCATAAACCTGGTCGCATATGTCGAACGGGCCGAGAAGTTCCCGTGCTTTTCCCAAGCCCATATGACTAAATCCTCAATCCTAGCTGTTAACTGTATATCTGCAATCTGCGGCCACAAATTGAGGAATTGTTCCAACGCTTCCTGTGTTAAGTTAGGGCCGATGTCCACAGTCTAGTTGTTGTCTCTAAGTGCATCCGAAACCAACTTGGTTTGCCTAATTCTTTTCGGTATTCGTTCGTAGATTGCCGGAGCGAGTTCACCAATTCTGAAGCCATCAATCCATCTATATTCCCATAATAGAGTGGAATTTCCATCCCCAACCACATTCTGCGCCGCTGCCTGCACCAGCGCGCGTGACTCCGGCGGGACAACAATCGAGAATTCCGTCCAAGCCCTTCCTTTGTCGAATAGCTGCAGCCATGGCCAGCGCGCCTACAGCGCCTTGTTCATCCAGTGCAGGTTTGGCAGCCCCAGTCCATCTGCCCACTTGGGTGTACAGACCACATCCCACGCGACAGAGCAGCTCCCGCCTCTGGCCTCCTTCTTCCTGCACCACAAAAACCCTCTACATATCTTACTAGCGCCGACAGGACCCTCGCTGGCTAATCCAGAGCCACCATTGAGTGCACGGGAATAGCTCGTAGCACGGATTGGATAAGAAGTAGTCTGCCGCTCTTTGGTAACATGGCCGCCTTCCAGAGTGGGAGGCAATCCGCCACCCGGTCCACCAAGCCTTGTAGCCAAGATATTTGCACAGGGACGTCGTATTCGCGTAGCCAAGAGAGGTGGATACCAACTCCATCTCCTCCTAAGAGCACCAAATCGGCAAGGCTGCACTCTTACTCATGTTCACGACTAGGCTCGACGCTTGACCAAACAATCAAATATTTCTCTACACGTGCTTGTCTCCAACTCATTTGGCTTGAAGAATACCCTCCATCCCAAAATTTTCATTCAAAAGATTTGTGGTTTTAAAATTCCCCACCCAACTTAAAATGCATGGGTTAGTATGAGAAGAGAAAGAATCTAGGATAGAACCATACGGTGTAATCGTACAAAGTTGAGTCACTTATTTTGGGACGGAGGGAGTTGTACCTAAAAACACTATGCATGCATGGGAGATCCTGTGCACGGTAGAAATACCATTCTCCTAGCGCTGACCTTCGATGAATACCAATCCAACATCTCGGCCGAGCTCCCGGCGATGTAGGGGCATCTCGAGGTGGTTGGGGTCACTCCAGCTGCTGCCTTGACGTCCTCCCTTGCGGTGGCAATGGGGACGGAGTCAGGGTGTGTAGTTGACTACGATACAACTCCAGCAACCAAGCGTGGCTCCAACAGCGCTGGTCGCCATGCCAAGAAGACGGCAGGCAGGAAGCCGGCCAACAAGCAAGCTACATCTGAGGCGGCGGTGGCGGTGGTGGCGACACTTGGAGGAGCGTTGGGGGCGGCGTTGGGAATGTCCGAGGCGGGCAGCAAGGCCAGGCGCTCTAAAGCGACACCGGTGGTGCAGCGGGCTCACAGCGTTCGGGCCAAGGCCAAGCTAGGTGAGCTGTCCTCCTTGGAGAGCGCCAAGCAACGTCTCGCTGACAAGAACCTAGAATCATCAGGTAACCCCTTTCCCTCTTATCGTATCTTGAACGCTTTTTCGGATGAGCATCTTGCTAGTATCTTAGACGATAGCAGTGTGGCGATTAGTTCTCCTTATGGGGATATAATTTCATTGGTGCGTGCTAGGGAAGAAGCGCAGGCTATGCTCGCGGCTGCGGCTGCTCATTGCGCTGATAAAAACCAATTGGCCATCGTACCAGTAGAGGATGGTGGCGAGGCGGGACCCGCTGAGGGGACAGAGACTAGGGAGGCCTCTGATCTACCTTCTTCCAGCCGGAATCCGGCACGGAAGCGAGTGGCGAAAGCGGTGACCTCCAGGGGGTGCGCCTGCGAAACCGGATTGTTTAGATGCACTACATGTTTTGGAATATACGTAGTTGTGGCCACGGAGGGCGGCGTACCCAACTCAAGGAGTATATGGCCAAGGAGCAGATCGATGTGGTAGCACTCTAGGAAACGATTAAAATGGATTTCTCGTTCTGAGACCTTCTTGTGTTTGATCCCTTGCAATGTTTTGTTTGGCACTAGGTTCCCTCGATGGGCCACTCGGGCGGCATTTTGATGGGCTATAATCGTGATGTATGTGATGTATTGCAATGGGATGTGGGTGTATTTTTTCTTGCGGCTATCATACAACATCGTGCCTCGGGTAAATTGTGGGTGGTAGTGTGCGTGTACGGACCTGCTGATCACTCATGTTCGGCGGATTTCTTGCTCGAGCTTACCAATTTGGTTGGGGCCAAAAGAGCTAACAACTTACCACTGATGGTGGGTGGCGATTTCAATTTAATCCATTCGGGGGTGGACAAGAACAATGCCAACATTGACTGGACTCGGGTGTCCATGTTCAATAATGCCATTGCGGCAGCGGCATTGCGTTAGGCTGCTCGGACAGGGGCTAGATACACTTGGACCAACAAGCAATTGCAGCCGGTCCGGAGCGTGTTAGACCGGGTTTTTGTACTCCCGAGTGGGAGGTTCTCTTCCCCTTGTGCACGCTTGTTGCTGAAACGCGTATTGGCTCCGATCACATTCCGTTGACATTTCCTCGGGGGAGGATCACATTAGACGTAGCTCTAGATTCTACTTCAAGACAGTGTGGTTCGAATCCAAGGGGTTTGCGCAGATGGTCGTTGATCGCTGGCTTTCGATCCGCGCCCAGCTCGGGCCGCAACACGGACCGGCAGAGTGCTGGACCGTGGTGGCTAGTAAACACCGGGCTTTCCTGCGTGTGTGGGGTGCGGACCACGGCAGTGAAACCAAAAAGGAGCGTGCTACGATGGTTGAGGCAATAGCTGCGCTGGATTTGGAGTCAGTTCGCCGACCTTTCTCGAAGGGGGAATGGGCACATAGATATGATCTAGAAAACAAAGTCATTGCTATTCTTCATGCGGAGGAGGAATATTAGCGACGTAGGGGCAGACTCAAGTGAGTTACTAAAGGAGACGCAAACACCGGTTACTTCCATGCTTTCGCTAACGGAAGAAAGCGTAAAAGTACTATTCTGCGTCTGCAGTCTGATACTGGTATCCTGTTAACCAACAAACACATAGTGGCTCACATCTATGAGTTTTTCATCGGCCTTTTGGGGGCGGGCAAGGAAAAAAGCTCTTAGCCTCCGTGAGGACCTGTGGGACCCATCTGAATGGGTATCGCAGGAGGAGAATGAAGGGCTCGTTCTCTCTTTCCTACCGGAGGAAATCGATAAAGCTCTGCACAATATGAAAACCGACACGGCTCATGGGCCGGATGGCTGGCCGGTGGAATTTTTCAAAAAGTTTTGGCCGCATCTCAAGCATCTTTTCTACAATATCGTGAACGGTTTCGCGTTAGGTACGATAGACCTGTCGTGGCTTAACTACGGGGCTATTAGTTTGATCCCTAAAGTGAAAGGGGCCGATGACATCAAACTTTTTAGGCCGATCACTCTGAGCAATGTTCCTTTCAAGATCTGCGCGAAAGCCTATGCCTCGCACTTGGCTCCGGTGGCTCAACGGGTGATTAACCATAGTCAGACCGGTTTCCTCAAACACCGTAACATTCTCGAAGGCCCCTTAGCGCTTCTAGAAATTGTTCATGAGCTTAAACGCACCAAGTCACGAGGCGTGCTTCTCAAGTTGGACTTTGAGAAAGCCTACGATCGCGTGAACTGGGAGTTCGTGCGTGAGGTCCTCATCAAGAAGGGTTTTGATGCGGGTTTCGTCCACCGAATCATGCACCTCGTGTGTAGTGGGCACACGGTGGTTACCATTAATGGTACAACGGGTGATTTCTTCCGCAACAAACGTGGCCTTTGGCAGGGAGACCCGAGCTCGTCACTGATCTTCAATTTTGTTGCGGATGCCCTAGCGGCATTGATTAACAAAGCCAGGGCAGCGGGGCACATTAGAGGGCTAATCCCCCACCTCATCCCTGGTGGTGTCACTCATCTACAATACGTAGATGACACGATGCTTCTGTTCGAACCTGACGACCATAGTATCGCCTCGATTAAGCTTTTGCTACTCGCTTTTGAGATCTTGTCGGGGCTTAAGATCAATTTTCTCAAAAGCGAAGTGATCACCATTGGGATTGGGGATCATGAAAGTAGATGGATTGCCAATATGCTCAATTGCAAGATTGGGAAATTTCCGATCAAATACCTAGGACTCCCGATTTCGCACAAGAATCTGACCATAGCCGAATGGGAGCCGCTTTATGGCAAAGTCGCTAATCGGGTTAGCCCGTGGCGAGGGAGGTTTATGTCATCGACAGCTAGGCTGATCTTGACCAACTCTAGCCTGTCCTCCCTTCCTCTTTTTATAATGGGGGTGTTTCTTCTTGCGGATGGAGTTCATGCCAAGCTTGACACTCAGCGTTCCCGGTTCTTTTGGGAAGGAACTGGGACGAAACACAAATACCATTTGGTGAAATGGGCCACGGTTTGCAGACCAAAAAAGTTCGGTGGTTTGGGGATCACGAACTCTAAACTCATGAATGTTGCCCTGCTCACCAAATGGTGGTGGCGCCTTGCCCAAAATGAGACGGGACTATGGGCGGATATCCTTCGGGCAAAATATTTCCCGGACGGAAATCTTTTCAAGGCTAAGCCTAAGGGATCACCATTTTGGAACGGGATCCAAGCGGTGAGACCGGCCTTTACGATGGGTGCCCAGTTTACCGTCAACGAGATTTTGGCTAGACTGTTGGAGGGTCAAGCTCCGTTGTGGCAATCCCACCCGGAGCTTTATCAACTGGCCACTGACACTAACATTATGGTCGCCGATGCCCTATGAGTGCACCCGTCGGCGATCTCCTTCTTCAGGACGCTGGAGGCAGGCGAGGCTGCTTCTTGGAACGCACTCATGGCTGGCCTCGAGGGGAGGACTCTCAGCCAGGAAAATGACGCTATCACGTGGAAGCTCACGGCTTCCCGGAAATTTTCGGTCAAATCCTTATATGAGAAGTTGACGGAGGGGAATGTACTTGACATGGCTAGGGGGGCTATGGAAGGCTGGCATTCCCCTCAAGATCAAGATTTTTATGTGGCAAATGTTCCGTAATCGTCTTCCAACCTCTGATAATGTGGCCAAACGGAACGGGCCGGCGAACGGGACTTGCGCCATTTGTGGCCTCGAGGAAGACGTTGACCATGTTTTCTTCAGGTGCTGTTTAGCTAGATTTGCGTGGAGCGCGGTTAGAGATACCTTTAAGCAGAATTGGAACCCGCAAACTAGCGACGATCTAATCAACTTGCTGGCGGCACAGAGGGGTGCCAATGCGAGGGTGGTGTGGCATAGCGTAGGGGCGCTGTTATGGTCGATTTGGACGGTGCGGAACAAAATTACCATTGAACACAAGTACCTTGCACATCCAGCTGATATCCTTTTCAAATGCCACATTTTCTTATAGGCTTGGGCACCATTGGGGAAGCAGCGTGACGAGGGCCGCATGACCGAGATTATGGAGCAGATCAAGCTATGCATGGTGAAATCAAGACAACAAGGACAGCAAGCTTGAGGCCCTGTTTGGTTCGGCTGTGGATTTCTAAAAGCAGCTGTGAAAAATCTGTTGTGGAAAAACAGCTGTGGAAAATCTGATGTGAAAAAGATGTAGATCATTTGGCAAACCAGCCGATACAGCTTTATCAGATTTGGCCCGCAGCGGAATCAGATTTTGGAAAGCACGTCCTGGGCTGCTTCCGCTTTTGGTGTAGATTTTTACAGCGGATTTCTGGAATCGAATTCTGCTGGGTTCGCCCTTTGGTTCAGATTCTGCTGCGCGGCAGCGGAATCCGTCGATAAAAACTGAACCAAACAGGGCCGGAGTCTTTTGCGTTTACCTCTGCTTTACCGCGCGTTTATGTTTATACTTATCTATCTAGCTGGAATTCTATCTTTGCCGGGACGTTGAGCCCGCGGAACTTATGTCTTTATGGTTTGTAAGGTTGGAACTTTGTGTGGATGTTGCCTTGGAGCTTTATTAATTTAAAGTCGGACGCTTTGTGCGTCTTCCTTCCAAAAAAAAAGAACATTGCAAGCATAAATATAGAAAATAGATCCTCATATATATAAACCTCATATCTAATAAATACTGTACTATTATATATATATATATATATATATATATATATATATATATATATATAATTCTAATGCTTCTTGAAATATCCTGACGTCCTTCCAGCGAGACTCCATGCAGCTGGAGTCGTGGTTCTGCGCGTACACACCGAACTTGAAGAAGTGAGAGTTGCCCCCGCGTCCGTGGACATGCAGCTTCTGCTCGCCGTCGATGTACACGGTGAGTGTTGACGCCTCGACGTCGTGGACCACGTTCAGCCGGAACCATCTGTCATAGATGGCGTCCTCGACGACCTGCCGGTCATAGTACCGCAGCGCGCCATCGTAGACGTGCAGCATGAGCGTGGTGGCCGTCTCGCCGGCGCCGAACACCTGCATGATAGACACCCCTGTGGTGCCGGAGGGGACGTACCCGTAGCCCTCGAACTGCCACACGCCGGAGCTGTAGTCGTACCCCTGCAAGCAGAAGAAGATCAGTAAGATCACTAAATCTTAATCACACCCAAATGGAGTACATAGCAATGACTTGTAATTACTTACTGCCATCCTGATCTCAGTTCTTGGGCTGGTATGGCTCTGCCGGGCATGGGGCTTGTCGGAGGCGAGCACCCAGAGCTTCCGCACACTGCCGTCGAAGCTGTAGCGCGCGCCGCTCGCCTCGTCGTAGGGGCGCTGCAGCACAAAGTTGCCCTCGTCGAGCCTCACCGACGTGAACCCATAGGTCGGGTCGGCCGCTCTCGGTGCCCGTGCGCCCCTGGCTACAACGCATGACCACGACGCCAAGAAGACAATCAGAGATACACTAATCCAAGAGAGAGAGAGCAAGGAGCCATTGGTGCTACGTGTGTGGCTTCTGCTTTGTCTCCTTGAATTATCTCTCAATGCAGAGACTTGTGATGATGGGATCGATGGGTGTGGGTGTAATCAAGTTCGCTGTGGTTTATATAGGCTCTGGCGATTTATCAGTATATACTTCATGTTCGAAGTTGCAGAATTGACAGCTTAATTAAATAGCGCTCTTGATTTTACACGCAGAGGATACGTTGGATACATGCAGCTTGAGTTGTTCCCTTTTACTAGTGCATACGAGGTGACTAGGTAGGGTGAACAGGCGGCGACTAACATTGACGGCACGCTGTTATTTTCGTGTTACTGACGGTAATTCAGAAGGGGAAAGCGATGTATTGATCCCTCCTACGCGGTGATAGATCTACTGCGCGCGTGTCCTGGCGAACACGGCAGTTCAATTTGGGACGACGGCAAGGAGTTAAACAATGGAGAAATTATTTTCTGTTCAAGCGAGGGTATGCTTGAATTTTTACTTTTACCAGGTAATTGGAACTCACCTTTTTTGCTGGGATATTTTTAACTCACTAGCACGCTGAAGAAGCTACCGTGAGGACAAATAATTTATAGACACCGAGCCCCTCCATTTCTATCTTTTTTCCGAATCCAATATATAGACACGTTTCGTTGTGATTGTTCACTCATTTCAATCCGTACCTAGGCTATATTGAAATATTCAAAACATCTTATACTTGTGTGTAGAAATTGTAGGATGCTAATATTGTATTATATTGTTGTAT